>NC_054707.1:60367483-60607483 GCF_016097555.1 Gigantopelta aegis | reverse complement strand
TATGGAATCTGTCAAATGTTTTGTTTATACTTTTTACGAGATAGTCTTTTAATCTGGCGTTATCAAAACCTTCGGGTACGAGTCGCAGAGACTTTGTCCAAGTTGTTGCACTGCTTTTTAATTTGAACCATTCCGCTGTAAATTCCAGCAGACCGTTTTCTACGGCCATTATACCATCTAATTCTAAATATGTACATGTTAGTTGCCAAAGTTTAAAGTCTCCTACGAAGCTACTCAAGTCGCCCATAACAACCTGTCTGTCACACCCCCCCAATTTGTAAATAGACTAGTTTCAGTCTATTTTGTCAAGGGACGTTACTCTTCGTGCGCATGCGCAATAGGAATGCGAAATACCTCTATTGAATTGTTATACTTCAATAGGTTATTCTATTGACCATCCAGCTGACAATTTGTAATATTCTCAAGGCATTATGTCCCTATAGTATACTATAGCAAAAATTAAAAAACACTACAACATCTTTTTCACTATTAGGGCTGCATTTGATAATTGAAATCAGACATGAGACATTACATATATTTTATTGTTTACCGGTATGTAACATTATTTATTATCCATACACCTGAGAGTTTTTTCTCTCACTTTTTGGTAACTTTATACCGATGTGTTACAGGTTCGTAGATTAATCAAACTTACTGTTAGTGTTCATTTTCACGGGTTGAAACTAAGGTCTGTGACTTTAATTTGGTACCCTGGGCCCATATTTTCGAAGCAATCTTAGAGCTACGAAATCGTACAAACATTGTTTACTAGGACGTCAAAACAGTACATGTCATACATGTAGCTTACAATAGTTTTACGATTTCGTAGTGCTAAGATTGCTCTGAAAATATGGGCCCTGCACACTATTTAACAATTTTACATTTCAGTATACTGTGTACATATAATGGTGGTAATCGATTACTGTTATGATTAATTTCCTCCGACACATCCTATCCTCTTGGGTACCTTCTGTATTTATTCAGAGGTGTTCGTTTTTTCCATGGCCTGCATAGTGCTGCACTGAAGGTATCAGATGCAGTCAAGATTATTCCAGGCTTTGTTTACATTAATGACAGTTTTCATACACAATTGTGAAGACTGGTTCCTCTATTCAAGCTCATGCTGCACAAACTTTGCTTGGAAAATGATTGCATGTTTACAAAGATATCCACGGAGTCTGTTTGTAGGACAGCGAATGTGAAACACAGTGCAGCTTACATGTAGCTATGTATACACAGTGGTGCCTCAGTGTGTATGATGCTCTTGTCTGTGGATTTTTATTCCATGAGGTGTGTGTACCATGTGTGAAGCAGTCCTTTTTATTTCCACATTTTTCGCAAGACTGGAGTAAAGGAGAATGCCTCACTTCAATCCACTTGTGATTCTAAATTGAACAGACCTTTGTTTCCTAGAAGTGCTTGTGTGTTTTTCAGTATGAAAACTCAAGGGGAAGACTGAAGGCTGATGAAATTATGTGGTGTGTGTATGTATATACATATATATAGGAATGGAATGTTTTATGATACCTCAACTCATGATTGTAGCAATATAGCTGGAATCCAACAGGTATCAAATACATGGTAGTATGCAGTGTCATGCTACAGGGTCGAGAGTAGTGGAGAAGAAATCTGAAGCTACCATCTTGACAAGGTATCTTTTATGTGAATTTTCCATTCCTTTTAACATACCAATCATAGAGCATTGGTTAGAACTGAAAATATCCAGTGGATTCACCAAGAGAAAATTTTGATTCAGTGGATTCACCATGTGGGCTTGATCCTCCAACCTGCTATACCTCAAACAAGTGCACTAGCTACCACTGAGCTACAACCTGCTTCTGGTGTACAATGTGTGTAATGCAATTGTATTTATAGCTACATGCGAGATTTTTTTTCTTATCAAAAACTTGGCATGAGTTATATTGGGCAATATGTGCAAACGTGTGAGTCAGTATTGATTCAGTAATTTACTTTGATGGTGCACTCCATCAAAGACTATTGATAAACCAACACAACAGTCTCCCATGGTACTGGCCATCTTCTAGACCCGGGAACCACTGTGGACTTTACAGTAACTAACATTGTGGGAGTTGATGAGGAGAAGAATTCTCTGGGTCACACTATTTGCGGTGTGACTGTAGTAAAACACTCGCAGGATGAGGATTATACTGATGGAAACTGCCTGGAAAGTACAGTGGTGTGGAATTACTTTGTTAGCAAATAATGATCTTTTAAAACTTAAAACCTGTCTTGCATGTGAGATTGAGTTGTCTTGCTGTGTTCTGCGGAAATGGACAGTAGCATGCCTGTAATGGAAGAGGAGAATGGTGTTGGTAAGGTTTTGTCAAATTGTCATGGAAGTGGCTCTGAATTTATTTTACATGTGTGTTATTTGTTGTAGAAAATTGTAATGTTGCTTGTCATAACTTATATGTACATATTAGCTATGGCTTAGGAAATGGAAAGCAAAAAAAATGGACATTGGGAGGGAAAAAGAAGGGGCAAAAAAAGAAGAGTTTTACTATGAAAATAAACCAAAAAGAATCTTTGGCTAAGAACCATACAGTCTTTTTTGTCTTTTTTCTTTTTTCATATTATTGCAATCATATTTACATAATTTAAATGTCCATTACAGTTCACAAGGGGTGTGATATGTTTTTAGGAGATTTGGGGTTCATAAAGATATTTTAATCTTAATGGTCAAAAACTTGATTTCTTGTTAAAATAGTCATATTTGTGGTGATTGTTTTCTTTCAGATGCCCTTTAACCCCAATTCCATATTTGGGGCTGTTTAGGAATATTTTGTATACCCACAACCCAGGGCTAGCGCTGTCGTTCGCCAAAGTCACCAATTGTGGTGTAAATAAGCGCTATTTGCATGTCCGTGAGGCCAGTCTACTATTCAGTAGTGTACTGCCAGCTGCTTGTCGTAAAGTTAAAAAACGCGATTAAATAAAATTGAATACTGTTTAAAGGAATGCTAAAGCAAGGCTTATGGACTGGTGTGCATATTCAACGATACATAATGTATATTATTGCTTAATATCAACAAGTATAATCGTATAGTTAATTAATAAAACGGTTAAATGTGACGGCTATTATATATAACGGGCACAGCCAGTTTGTACCATCCCAGTGAATACGCCCTCTGGTGAGCTGGTGGTTACGTAATACCTAACGTGTCACATCAGGAATTAGGAATTAGTCTTCGAACTGAAGAAATAAAACAGACTTGATTTTTGCGGATGCATCGCAATGTTCTGTAATGATATCTATCCCAGTAACACAGCAACGTGTATATGTGGTTTATTTTTCAATACAAAATAAACCACCATTGTCAAAGTGTTGAAATAACTGTATTATATTTTGTATATAAATTAACCCACTTACTGAAATAATAGTCGGACTGTTTTCTTGCTTAATTGGTCTTTTCTTTCCGTGGCCTGTACCAGGTGATTGGCAGGTGTATATTTAGACGGTCCCTAGACACTGTCTACACACACGAAAAAGATGTGCCTCTTTTATTAAGATCACAGGGTATTGTGTGATAACCTCAAATCGTAATGGACTTTACCAGCTTTATTACTGTAAGTAATTCTGTAAAACCCTTGATTAAGTAGACTTTCCCATCTAAAATCTAAAACTGACCAATTACGTAGTCCCAGAGAAAAGAAAATGATCACTTGGGTATCGTGAGTGGTCGTTTTTGCTCGAACGTATCCTACCAATAGGCCTAATAATATGCATTTTTTCTTTGGATTTTTTAAAAGAAAAAAATACTACAACTCCATTTCATTATATTGATGTTAAATATTTAGTTAAATAGTTTATTATACTATCAAGTCATTTATGTTGTTTTACAAGTCAGGTTGATGAAAGCGAAGCGCCTTGTCGTAAATTAGAGCATTTGTTTACACTGTGCATAATAGAGAAGTTGGACCTGAGCTGACGTCACTTCGCCCCAAGCTATACCACCGGACGTGACAAAAACGAGACAAAATGGCTGTCCCCAGTTAGCAGGAATAATCATGTTTTTTTATTAATTCAAAAATTACGCATTTTTCATTTCTTAAAGTGTCAGTATGTGTTGGTGGTCCGAGTATGCATCTTTCCAACACATAAGGCTCTTGTTGGAGTTTAGTAGGAGTTTAGTCTACCTTTAAGACACGTTACATTGTTGATTCTAAATGTTTGATTACTAGTGACAACAAGTTTTAAATTTTATTAGTCGTGTTTTGTTGTACCAGTTAATGTTGTAAATCTAAGTCACGTGATTGAGTTCATTTCCACGAAGTTGGTAAATTGGTGAGGAATACATACTGTTTCTCACTTATATACAATCATTATTAGTTTAACCTTTCTACGTTTACAGATTATATTTCATGCATATAAAATGGTGAAATTATAATTCATATCTGCTATATCTACTGATATAATATAAATGCCAACATGATACATCCCTCTGCCCCTTGCACAGAAATACAACTCTCAAAACCGGCGTGAAACTGAATGAGCATTTTTCCATTTGAGAAACAGTCGCAAGCCAGTGTTTTGATAGCTATAACATATAAAGACATTTCCTTTGTCTTTATTTTGGGTGACTGGCAATATTCTTGTTGAGCTGGACACCAAAACAATTATGAACAGTATTCAGTAATAAATCAGACAGGTAAGTTAGGAGGGTAGTTACAAAACGAGGTCATGGGCCATGATGGGGTAGGGTATGATCAAGAGTTACGCATTTTAAAAATATGTATATATATATATATACTCTTTTTTTTTCATCAAATAAAACAACCAGTATGGTCATTTTGTTTCTAAAACAATTATAATTTTTCTATTATATATACAATAATATATCTTTTTATTACCAAAGAGAAGTGGGTGGGAGACAATTGTTACATAACTTTAGAGGGGTGAGTATTGTCAGCATTACAAAACGTAATGGGACAGAGTTAAAAAAAAAATCAGAATTTATGTTATGTAATTGTTGAAGTCTCCATAATTGGACATTTATAAACTCCTTTTGTCATTTTAAATTTATTTTGGTATCATCATCATATTTTTTAAAAATTGTAATAAAAACAAAAGGGCATTGGGTCCTGTTCTGGACTACATTTATTCCAGCATTTTACACACATATTTCGAAAGATACTGAATGATATAACTTGTTAGGTTATTAAATATGTAAATATACTTAGTCAGGTGAATCTTTTTGGGGAACATATATATTGGATCAAATTTCAATTGCTTCTTTCAAATTACAGAAAAACATACAATTTATATTATCTGATGCATACAAAAATTAAAACTGCCTCTTTTGTGATATATGGTGCACTGACTTCAATGAGCCCATCGACGGGGATCGACCCTAGACTGACCGCACATCATACAAGCTCTTTACCACTGGGCTACGGCCAGCCCTATAGACATCAGCAGACATTTCATTATTAGATTAGTAAAAATAGATCCCCTAAAATAGTGTCATACAAGATGTAAACTGAATAATAAGTACATTTCAGCATGTACTATATTATCATAAAGAACAAGATTAAAAACTAAATATTTTAACTGAAATGCCAAAATGTAATTGGTGAATACGTATTTAGATTGGCGAATACGTATTTAGATTGGCGAAAGAAATTAAAGATTGGCGAATATTTTGGCAAACAAAATTAGCCACCCAGGGCTAGCTCTGCACAACCTACAGAATACATTTTATTTCAACTATATAATATGATATACATATATATGTGCATATATGAAACAAGATGTAGCAGACCCACTAGGCACAAAATTACAGTATCTTCCGTCTTCCCTGTATGATCAGTTCTAGAACAACTTTACCTTTTTTCCCCCTTCTTCTCTTTTTTCTTGGTCTGTCCATTTTTGATTGTTGTTTTTATCTGTCCCGGTGTCCTACAACTGGTATATCAAAAGCTGTGTTCAAATGTACGTGTTGTCCTTTCTGTAGGAAAGTATTTATAAAAGGCTAGTGGAAAAATGTAGCAAGTTTCTTCTGAAGACCGGTACATGTCAGAATTACCAAATGTTTGACTTCCAATAGCTGATGATTAATAAATCAATTGATGTGCTCTTAAGGTGGTGTTAAACAATATTTCTAATGTCCCTGATTAACGAAAGTTAAGATCAACATATGTGAGACATAGTACTACAAAGCAGATATTAAACAAAAATATACAATGATATTGGTACAAATTCAAAGTAAAATATTTAAAATACAGGATTTGACACTTAAAATATATGTTAAACATAATTATATTTATACTACAGTAGGATGTGGGAAAATAAAGAGGGCACAGAAGAAAAATTTATGGGGGTGCAGCAGAACGTGAAAGGGGTGCAGCAGAACGTGAAAGGGGTGCAGCAGAATGTGAAGGGTGTGTGTGACAAAATGCAATAGCGGGGTGGCCTGCCCTGCTTAAATGGAGAAGCAAGAACACTGTTTTATGTGTGTACATGTTTATCTTTTATATTTAAAACAATATTTAACTGGATACATACTGTTTCATGTATTCAATTTGCACTACATCACAATTTAAACAGTCAGCTGAGATACAATACTGAGAAATTAAACTCTGCTAGCTTGAGGTACAATATACTTGGTATTTAATACTTTTGTATCCAATCCTATATACAGTCAATTTAAGCCTGTCCAAGCCCATATTTTTATAATTAAGTGGATTAACTGTACATTAAAAAGAATTAGTATATTGTAACGCAAAACGATACTTTCAACATTTAAAATAATTGTTACGAATCTGATATTCTTAACTTTGAAGCACTTAACTGTATAAACTGCACTTGTATTTCCAAACTACATGTACATTGCGCCCAGTTTTGTGTCACTTTAAGCCTTTCATGTGTTTTATGGGTTTTTTGTTTTTTTCTCTTGTATGGAAATGATATGTGTGGAGGAGTGTTACTGTGTGTGAGACAGTGTAAAACTATGCTACCTGTGGTTGCTGTAACTCATAGTAGGAGGTCACAGTGGGCGCCCCAGGCTCCTCTCTCGTGGAATACATCATGGAGTATATGCACATCGTCGTAATACTCAAGTATTGTCAAGTGTATAGGGACACAAACAGGTTGTTTTAATACGTAACATGGATACCTGACTTCAGGTACACACCGTTGCATTCCTTACTGATGGATGTATGGGTGAATGGACAAACGGACAGTCATCTTGAGCATCTTCGGTGTATAGCCAGTCATCTGAGATTCATTTATATCACAGCTAATCCACCTGTCACCTGCCAGTGTTTTACATTGTTGTACACATGTATTTTGCTTTCTTTTTACCCTGTCAAATGACAGCATACTGTTTACATTTTTGGAGGTTGTAGAATATGTTTTGATATTGGTCACAGACCGTGGTTTTGTTTACCATCTGTGCTATTACTCTTGACTGAATAAAGTGATTTGGATTTGGATAAATGTCTTTTATAGACCGTTACAGTTACAAACGTGATGGATGTAAAATGTAAATGAATTGAAGATTTTTTGCCAAGTAATGTTTCGGTGTTGATCAACTTGATGCTGACCTGTTTTAATAACACGCTTCAGTTGTTCTGTGGGTTTAGTTTTAACAAAAACACTTCATGCTCATTTGTTGTACTGCTTCAGTTTTGTTCAACATTGGCTGGTCACCTGCATGTACATGTGTGTAAAGATACCAGCGAATTATACGTTGTCTTATATGTAGTATAACTGCATTAAATTTGTGACACAGCTAGACATGGATTTTGACTTTGACCAAGAGGTTGAAGCTTCTTTGATGGGTATGTTTTTAATATAATACTAATACTAATACTTTTTGGCATTATTCTATATTCTGTGGCATATGTACATATAGGATTTTTTAAAATGAAATTTGAGATAGATTGTGTGAATTTTTGTAATGTTGGTTTGTCAATCCTCTTTTTTTTTTTTAATTCACCTCGGATAAAATGTGGACTACATTAGTATGTGTATCAGTTTTGTACCTGCATGTAAATATAATAACTATACATACATGTGTCAGGTGTTTTGCTCTGTAGCTCTCATACATGTATGTCTATCCTTAAAAATAGAAAGTCTGTAGATTGTTGATTTGTTTTTGTTTGTTTTTATTTTAAAACATACAAAACCTTTGTTTGTATCTAAAACATTTCTTTTGAAATTTAGATAATTTACAGTATACATGTACATACTCTGTACATGTAATCCCCCAACCCTGCATAAAACCCCCAACAAAACCCCAACAACCCGTTTAAACTCAAAACAAACAAAACAAACAAACAACAAAAACCCACCCAAAGAATATTGAAATAGTTTTAATGAGGTCCAAGCATAAATTTTACAAATAAAGGTAAAACAACTATTGAAATTTAAACACTTAACAAAAAACTGTCCTGGCTGTTACAACTTACATTTCTACATGTTTAATTCTTATGACCACTTTTAACTATAAGATATATACAGTGTTGGGGTGTCGTTAATCATAAATTCATTCAGAATCCATGTATATACACCAATAAGCAAGTTAGATCTTAATCACTGTCAATCAGTTGTTGCACTTCACAATCAGATTATTGTTAAACATGAACATGTTAAGCAGGTAGACAACGCAGGTGTACAGCGTTTGTGTCTAAAACACTTGCACATCACAATGTAAATGAAACATGTGAAACATGTGTTTTCCGTTTCCACCGGCTGGCAGCTTGCACACACTGTTTATAGTGTTTATCCTGCCTCACAGGATGAATTATTCCTCATTTCCAGCTAATGTGCTGGGTAAACATGGCCACCTCACTGCATCGGATGTATTTTCTGTACCGAGCACAGCACCATTTACATTAAGTCCTGTCAGATTTACTAAATACAGATCGCCAAACTGGAGCCACGTCTATAATGAGATAATGTTTTCAATGCCGATGAGTGTGAAGGGTGATAGACTGCATGTGTATTAGTAGCTGGAGCATCCCTTCAGTCCCAACGAACCATGCAACCTCAAAATTAGTGCACAATTTGGTGTAGAGTATACGGCCATGCACTACACTGTGCTGGTTTTCACCAGCCTCAGTGGTATAGTGGTTAAGTTAACGGACATACTGCTGATAGGTACTTGTTTGCACCCCCACCCCACCCCCAAAGTACTGGCTCCTACCCAGAGAGAGTTTTAACAACTCAGTAGGTAGGTGTAAAGCCAACACAACCAACTTCTCTAACACTAACCACTAACCCACTGTCCTGGACAGACAGTCCAGGTAGCCGAGGACAGCGTGCTAGAACCTTAATTATATGTAAACACAAACATATACATGTAGCTATAAATGAATAAATGAAGGAATAGTCTGGTTTCAGTGTCACTGTCCCAGGGTTGTGCCTAAACACTTTGATTTTTAAGCAATTTTTTAATTTATTTTTTAATTATAGTGTTTGTGATTGATGTACATTCAAAAACTGTTATTCACAACAAAATGTTAAGTTTTGGGCAAAAAGAGTGACTTGGTTGAAAGTGTCAGGAAATAACATGGAGTGGTGAGTGGCCAGGCCAAGCGTCACCTGATAACTAGCTTCAGCAAGGTAGTCGCTAATTCATGAGTGTTAAGGCTGTTGCCTACCAAGTTCACAAATAGATCCTGGCTGCGACCCACAGTGAAGTTTTATGGCTCTCTGGGGAGGAATAAGACCATTCACAAGACTTTGTTTTTACTAAGTACTGAAAACTATCTACATGTATATATACTATATATCAATATAGCAATATCCGTTAATTTGCTAGATTTTAGGGTTCGTAATTTTACCTTACGTACCCTCTGGAAAAAAGAAAAAAGTAAAATCCCACTGTAAAAAAGATAATTTTATCTACAATAGTGTACAAAGTACATTTACCAAATACAAACTTGTACACATTTGCAATGTTGTTGGTTTTGGTGTTTGTTTTGGGTTGTTGTTTTTTTTTTGTTTTTTTTTACATATTTAACAAATGAAGAGGGTTGGAAACAATAGTTTTTTTATGACCACCACCATTGGATTAAGTTATTTGAGCAGCCCACAAAATATATTTGAAGGTACAAAATGTAACATGTTCCAAGCATTAAAATAAATTTGGTAATTATGCATGTTGTCCAGAAACTAACAGATTTTCAGCATTGTTTGATTATGCTATTATCTTGGTGCATGTAGTATGGTATTAACCAAATTACAAGATTTTGCCATTTCAGGCATTGAATGTTGAGATAGTTTTTAGGATTCCACCAGAATTGTTAAGTAATGCTATGCTCAGACTGTCAGCTGGTACAACAAAGTTGGCCAACTCAACCGTTGTGTTGTAATTTCACCAACTGCTGATTTATGATGGGTTGTAAAAGTCATATATGACGAACATTGAGTTGTAAGAGCATTTAGACTAGCAACTGTATAGTCGTAGAAGTTGTGAGAGCAGAAAATTGGCCAACTTTGTTGTGGCAGTTGGTAGTGTGAGCCAAGCGTTATGCATCCAACCCAAAAAGCTTGGGATCCTGATTGATTTGCAGCCTTCATTATACACACGTGTTGCTATGTTTGAAAACTGTGACAAAATTTGTCATCCATGTTTTCCCCATTTTTAATTGCTTTGTGATAATGTGATGCATTTTTTTCTGTTTTTCAGAGTTGCACACTATGTCCATGAGACTAGTGTCCAGCGGAAGTTACAATGTGCGGGCATCAGAAATGGCGCACATGCAGGATCGTCAGCCAAAATCGGTTACATGTATCGTGCATTTTCTTGACAACAGTTTGCAGGATTTCGAAATAGATGTAAGATTCTTTTTAAGAAGAAATTTTAATGTCGTAAGACTTAAAGTTTATTGAAAGACATATACATAGTGAAACGTATTGAAACACCTGCCTTCTTGAAGGAAAGGAATTCTTATTTACAGGGTAATTAAAGGCATTCTTTAAGATACCCACTCAGGTAGTTGTTAAACACAAGTTTGACTGTACAGTGTACATGATGACTTTATATTCTTTTGATTTTTTTGGAAAGAAAGGAATATTTAATGACACCCCAGCACATTTTGAACTACTTTTTGTGTCTAACATAAGTTTATTTTGATGAGAGAATGTTGTGGATAGAAAACCTGCAGCCGTCAAATAGTTTACTACTGACAAAGCAGCAAGTGATATTTTATATACACTTTCTCATAGACAGGACAGTACATTCCACAGCCTTTCTTACCACCCATAAGGTAGTGGTTGGACAAAAAAGGGGGAATCAATCCTGCAACCCATTGCACCTCATGCTAGCATTCTACCACTGAGCTAGATCCCACCACGTAAATTTAGATGTTAACATGCATAAAATGTGCTGGGGTGTCGTTAAGCAATTTTTTTTCCTCCCATTAATTTTGTAAATTGCAGTATACTGATGCTTTATACAGTAATGATACACTCCAATAATATTTAAATATGTTTAAGTATCTGATACTAATGTTTTAGATTTCAGTTAATAGATTATCTGCCATACTGTGTTTCAGTACAATTTTGTATCATACCTTACACTTGTTATTTCAGAAACGTGCTAAGTCCCAGGTATTGTTGGACCGAGTGTTTGAGCATTTAGAATTGGTGGAAAAGGATTACTTTGGCCTGCAGTATGTCGATGCTCCTCCTGGGGATGATGCATTGGTGAGTGTTTTTGTTTTTTTTACCTCTTCTCATCGTCCCTTTTTAGTCCACTACCGGTTCAACCAAAGGCAACTACAGGTTTCTTCTCCATCCTTCTGTCTGTCCATCTGTCTGTCCGTTTGTCTGTCTGTCTGTCCATCAATCTGTTCTACATGTAGTTTTTTCCATACTTTGTTTTTGCAATGCCTCAAGATAATGAGCTGAAATTTTGTGTACATAGCTTTATCATGTACTGGTACAGATCAGGTGTGATTTTCATGGCAATTTACCCATTTTGCTCTTAAACTTAAGAGATACGGAAATTTGTCTGGTTTAATAGGGGACATGTATTGCTTTAGCATGACTCTAGGAATGTTTGTTTAAACATAGCTAATTGAGCTGAGTTGTAGTGAATATTTTAAAAATGACTCGCCTACCCCATATTTGTCTTCATTAAGAAGTAAAATAAAATCAAGTCACGTTTCATAATCTATCTTTTAATTATAATAGTAAACAAACTTCAGGGAATATTTTGTTTTCATTAGCAACAGAACTTTGTAAATTAATTGAAAATTGATTGCCAACTACTATTTAATGTTTTTGAATTATATAGTGATCTCTGAAACTTGCATAGCAAATCGTGATGAATATTTAACAAAATGGTTCCTCACAGTTACAATAAACTAAATGGTTTGCCTATGCAAATGCTATTTATTCATTTAGTGAAACGCCTTTAAACCGGATCCTCTGTGAACCAGAATTCCCTTATTTTTACAGTCCTTTTTTAAATATCAAAAAGGAACACAACCTCTGTAAATAGGATGCACCTTAAATCTAGACGTTTTACTTTGTATCATGAGTGTCCAGTTTAGAGGGTTTCACTGTACATTCAGTCTCTTTCAGTAAATAAAGAATTTGCATTAATACATGCATGTGTTCATGTGCATGTGCATAGTACCATGGATTTATATTTTTATTTGACACCTGTGGCTGTTGCTTTGAACAGGATTTGACATGTTACATAGGACTGGATATTTTCAATTAACTTCAAAAACATTTTTTTTAAAGTTAGACATTTTAGAATAATAACTGATTGAATAGGTTGGAATGCAATTCAAGCAAATTAGATTCTAGTGACTACAATTCATGAATGACTGCATCTGATGGATATGAAACCAGTCAGTGATTTGATTACCAGAAATGTTGATTCATGAGCATTGCAGATACTTTCATGTTTGAATACCTATCATAATGAAAATATTGGTTTAAATTTATTTATTTAAATAAATAATATATAAAATAAAAATTGGGAATTTTTACATTCATTTTGTGACTTTGGAACACAAAAACTCAGACATAGCCTTTAGGGAATTGTGTTAAATATTGGAGTAATAAAACCCAGGATATACCAAGCCTAGTTACGCTATACAATATTATTAATATTTTTTAAAGTGTATAAATACATACTCTACTGTAACCAAATAAAGAGCAATGTTTGTGGTATTCAGTGTTTCCTCAGAGATTTTGTTCAGAGGGTTGGCAAAATAGTTAAACATAGACTGAGTCCCCAAAGTGGGTGGGGGCATACTCCCCTTAAATTGCTTTTAGATGCATTCTGGAGTACATTTGGGTGTCATATACTCTTATAGAAAGATATATTTTAAGATATCTTTCAGTAATAATGTTTATTATTATTATTTGTAAAATGTCAAAACTTTGATCAGTTATAATTTCAAATGGAAGTACGGAATTATTTGACTAAACAAAGCACATAATATGTACTATGGAATTATTAATTGTCATTTATTTTTTGAACTGCAATCCAGCACTTCTAGAATTTCCCCCCCCCCCCAAAAAAAAATCCACTAACCATGAGATCAGTGGGGGGTTTTAAAATTCATTAGCCATGTTTTAAAATTTACTAGTCCTACTTCTGTATGTGCATAAGAGGTTCTAGAAATTTAAAAAATTCAACCTTGAAATTGGAACTTCTTTTTTTTTAAATGTAGGTGCATTGTTGTTAAATTTGAGTTATTTTAATATTAAATGATAGATTAGATGATTAAAAAAGAATATCATGCAAGTCTTGCAAATTTAATTATGTAATGTTAAAAAAAAATAATATATATTTACATTGTTAAGTTCAAAAACACAAATGGTGACGTGCAACCTTGAAAATTACTGGTGGTCATTTTCATTGTGTTACAGTAACAACTGCATTGTGTTACAGTAACAAGTGTTTGGGTACCAGTTAGTGGAAAATGGTGGCAAAATCTCTGGAAACATTACTTGTTTACCATTTAACTTGGACTTGACATCAGTAGGTTATTCATTTCCGGGATGGGACATAGATTACTGGTGTTGATATATATAGGTAGTACTAAACCAAATAACTTCCGGCTGGGTCAAAGTTCGAGGTGCACCCAACTTTTGATAGAGAAGTGAACACCACAAGTCCTGTGATTGGTTATAAATGTGAGTGTGTTGGTTGTAAAAAATAATAGTTTCATCTGGGTAAAAAAAAAAATGCAATTTTATTTCATCTAGTACCAATGTGTCAAGTAGCCTTGTGCTTGAAACATGTATGGGGTACCTGTAAAAAAAAAGTACTCAAATTTTGTGCGGAACTAGGGTAGTCATAAACGCTACCCGTTATTTTGGAAACGAGCAGTTTGATCCCCAATTTTTTCTGATTTACTTTAAGTGTGAGGGGTGGTAGTATTTATATCCGTGGCGTTTATGTCGATTGATATGCTGCAGGTAGGAGGTTTAGCCACATATGTTACTATTGTTGTCTATGGGATTTGATTTGGTAGTATACACCCTATAAAGAAATCGAAAGAATTGACTTATAGAATAGATCTTTATTCCTACAATCGTGCTGGGACAATTTTTCTTGTTTTCATATGATCATCATCATGGTGGTTGAATTTCTCTTCTTCCCCACTGGCCACTCCTTATTAGTTTTTGCATTTAAAAATTCTATCAGCGAATTGATCACAGAGGTAAGTCCCTTTTTTAATGGTTACAATTTTTACGGTCCCGGTAAAGAAATTAATGGGGTCGGTGCGGGGTCCAGCCAGCCCCTAGTGGAAATACTGAGTTTTGATAGATGGAGATTTTTTATTTGGAGTTTTTAGCTTTGTAATTGAATATACTTTGCTGTTGTAAGTCACTAGAAAAGCCTGGTTAAACTTACACTGTAAGAATACAGATAGCTACTGGGAGGTCACTTGCTAATATATGCCTGTGCATCGGTTTCTTTATTGTTCGCCAATAATTAGTGCATGCAAAATCATCTAATTGAATGCCATACTGAATTCAAGTAACCAAGCATTCCAGTAGCTGCGTGTACTTGTACTGTGTGATGATCTAATGTTACTAAATTATTCATTTTTGCCTTGCCTAGAATGAAAGTCACAAAATGCAGGATACGCATGTAGGTATTAAGTTACCCAGAGAGACACTGACTAATTTTGTATGGAGGTCTATGATACATTTTTATCCTTTGCTGTCATTCTAAAGAAGTAGATTAACTACATTTGGTACACTCACAGGCTGTGGATAAAGGAAGATGAGTAGATACCTGTATATAAAAGGTTATGATCTTGTGCTAAATACATGTAGGCGATATGAAGTTTTTTTTTTTAATCTTGTGGTAAATATATAAAGGTAATTAATATGCAAACAAGGTTATAATCTTGTGGCAAATACTAGTATGTAGGTGTTCTTCAAACAAATTGTGATCTTGTGGTAAATACAGACATATAGGTGATATATTATACAAAAGGTTTTCATCTTGCAGCAAATACAATGTAGGTGATATGCATACAAATTTATG
Source organism: Gigantopelta aegis (assembly GCF_016097555.1). NCBI lineage: Eukaryota > Metazoa > Mollusca > Gastropoda > Neomphalida > Peltospiridae > Gigantopelta > Gigantopelta aegis. Next base: position 60,591,986 of record NC_054707.1, on the reverse strand, counting down.
ATCTTGTGGTGAATACCATGTGGGTGATACTATTTATGCAAAAGGTTTGCTTTGTATAACAACACCACTAAAGCACATTGATAAATTAATTAAAGGAAAGGACAATTAAGGCATTTGGCCTGGTATGCATATTCAACGATATATAATGCACATTATTGCTTAATATCAACAAGTATAATCGTATAGTTAATTAATAAAACGGTTAAATGTAACGGCTATTATATATAACAGGCGCAGCCATTTTGTACCATCCCAGTGAATACGCTCTCTGGCGAGCTGGTGGTTACTTAATACCTAACGTGTCACGTCAGGAATTAGTCTTCGAACTGAAGAAACAAAACATACCTGATTTTTATGAATGCATCGCAATGTTCTGTAATAATAGTCATCCCAGTAAGCCAACAACAATTATATATTATTTTTCAATACAAAATAAACTACCATTGTCATAGTGTTGAAATAACTGTATTATGGTTTTACATAAATTAATCCATGTACTGAAATAATAATCGGAATGTTTTCTTGGTTTATTGATCTTTTCTTTCTGTGGCCTGTACCTGTGGTTCCTGATTGGCAGGTGTACATTTAGACGATCCCCAGACACTGTGTCTAGACACACTAAAAAGACGTGCCTCTTTTATTAAGATCACAGGGTATTGTGGTAACTGCACGGATACCCCTCCAATCGCAATGGGCATTATCAGCCACCTGCTTTATTACTGTAAGTAATTCTGTAAAACTCTTGATTAAGTAGACTTTCCCATCTAAAATCACAAAACTGACTGATTACGTCGTCCCAAAGAAAAGAAAAGTATCACTTGGGTATCATGAATGGTCGTTTTTACTCGAACATACCCTACCAATAGGCCTAATAATATGCATTTTTTCTTTGGATTTTTTAGAAAAGAAAAATACTATAACTCTAATCCGTTCTATTGATGCAAATTGAAATATATTTAGTTAAATAGTTTATTATACTATCAAGTCATTTATGTTGTTTTACAAATAAGGTTAATGAAAGTGAAGCACCTTGTCATAAATTAATGTGTTTGTTTACACTGTGCTTGCTTAAGAGGAGATGGACGGAGCTGACGTCACTTCGCCCCAAGCTATACTACCGGTCATCACAAAAACTAAACAAAATGGCTGCCCCCAGTTAGCAGGAATAATCATGGTTTTTTATTAACTCTAAAATTACGCATTTTTCATTTATTAAAGTGTCAATATGTGTTGGTGGTCCGGGTATGCATCTTTCCAACACATAAAGCTCTTGTTTGAGTTGACCCTACCTTTAATCATCAGAAAGAAAGAAAAAGAAAGAAAGAAATGTTTTATTTAACGACACACTCAACACATTTTATTTACGGTTATATGGCGTTAGACATATGGTTAAGGACCACACAGATTTTGAGAGGAAACCCGCTGTCGCCACTACATGGGCTACTCTTTCCGATTAGCAGCAAGGGATTTTTAATTTGCGCTTCCCACAGGCAGGATAGCACAAACTATGGCCTTTGTTGAACCAATTATGGATCACTGGTTGGTGCAAGTGGTTTTACACCTACCCATTGAGCCTTGCAGAGCACTCACTCAGGGTTTGGAGTCGGTATCTGAATATAAAATTCCATGCCTCGACTGGGATCCAAACCCAGTACCTACCAGCCTGTAGACCGATGGCCTAACCATGATGCCACCGAGGCTGGTAATTAATCATTAGCATCAAACATTTAATAATTCTGACTAGAGCTGGGCGGTATTGAAATTTCAGGTTCGGTATCAGTATTTTTGGGGTGATTTACCTCAGTATCGGTATAGTATTCTGTATTGATACAATACTGATACTGATATTGAGTGTTATTTTTGGTATACTCTACTATAAATGCATGCCCGAGTTAAGGCTCACCCGCTATTCACTAATTTCATCTAAATAAAATTACATTCTATACACAAGGCTCTCTCTTCTTTTCAGCTATTTTGCGTTCATCAGATATATTGTTAGTGTTTTACTAAATGGTGGATGACATTATTCCATACCAAAATTTTGGTATTTTGAAATTTGCTCAGTACGGTAAATCAGTATTGACATGATACCAATACCGAATGGTATATATGGTATGCTGTCCAGCTCTAATTCCGACTCATACTCAGGTGTCTTCAGAGGAAACTTGCTACATGTATGTGTTTTTCATACCTTTGCATATATATGTACTAAAACTTGAAAAATGAAGTTAAATGAAATCTCATTTTATGTGTTTCATACTAATATCTAATTGTTTCACATATTATGGTGTTAAAATCTTACATGCAGCAGCTTTCCTCTCTGAGACCGTCAGAATTACCAAATGTTTGACATCCAACAGCCGATGCACTCTTAACTTTTAACTTTTTAACTCTTTATTACAGTTATAAAGATGTAGCTGTCATATTGTGGATTCAACTTGTTACGTTTCGTAAATAAACTGAAATTTAAACTGATTTAATCCAGCGCTAAATAATTTCAGGAATAAAACTGAATTAAAATTATAACTAGTTCAGTCATAAAATCCACCAAAATACTGTTTAAGCATTTATCAGTGGTGGTGGTTTGTAAACATGTTCATGATAATTGTCAGGTTGCTGCTATATCAGCTCCTGCAATTAAAACACTCTCCACGGCTAAAAAACACGACTTGGAAAAAACCCTGAATATAGTCCATGGCAAAAACATGTCGTGGAGTTTTTATGGAGAATGAAAAACTCCACAGCAATCTCCACAGCATTGCTGATTGCTGTGGCCAATTGCAGGGCTTGTATATTGCATGTACTTACAGGTCATGAAAAAAGGTCACACAATTAGTGTGTGCATGTAGCAATTTGGTCGTTCTCAGTTTTATTGCCACCAAATGTTTCTGCTTGAGGTTTCTTGGACACTGAGCTGTTATGCCACCCTGGTTGCCATCTCCTTGGATCATGTGTTAATCAATACACGTCCTGTGATAAGGAGTGCTCGCGATGTCTAAATGATTGCTATATCACCAATGTTAGTTTCCATGACGTTTTATTAGAACAGATTAAATTGCATGGCTCATCTTCACGTCTGTTACTTGTGGTTTGTAACATACATTTTTATCATTTAGACTTTTAAAAACCAAGAATAAAACTGTAAACTAAATCTCTTAATGCTGCAGTCCTTGGAATATATTTTTATTATTTAAGCATTTAGAATAGATGATCCAGTTCTGTTTGGTACATATAAGGTCCACCACATCGCTATAGTTTCGCAATACTCACTTATCTACATTATCTAGATCAACTACAAATGCAATGGCCAGCTTTGTTTTTTCTTCATTTAGCGGGGATCCATTAGAACTGGGACTTTATTGTATTTTATAAAAAAATATACATGATCAATATTTTATACAAACTAAACTTTGAAAGTTCTATTAACACTTTATACAATATTAATTCTGAAATAGAAAGGTATGATTGTCGATAATATGTTGAGAAGAGTAAACACCCTAGTACCCTATCCTCAACTGAACATTATTCGTACAGTGCAAGATTTCTCATTTACTTTTTTGAGGTGACCCCTACAATTTCAAATCCGCAAAGGCACGTGTTACGTGTTAACTGAAACTGACAACAGGCTATCGTTTGTGCTTTGCCGAGCAATGGCAGCACAGGCGAGGAATCGAATGTATACTTTTGAGGATCTCCGTTGATAGTGAACACATACAAGTTTTTTTAAAAGTGCATTTAAAAGTGTATTTCATATTTGTACTTGTACATGATGTTATAATATGGTAGCCAGAGTAAATATTTTAATTGCTTGGGAATGTTATATGTAATTCTGGTCATTATTAGGTTGTATTCAATCAGCACTTGCAAAGATATTTTTCATTGATGTACATATATGTACATGGATTTTTGTCCTCCCGTGACAGTTTTCCATTGGATAGCTTTGATTACACATGTACGGTACATGTATGTAACTTTGTGATAAAATACATTTGACATGCTGACTGAATTGTTATCTAGTGAATCATCTTGTACAGTCATGCAATCATGGGGGATAATTGGCCTCTCCTGTTAAAGGTTGGTTAACCTTTTAATAAAATGAAGTTAAAATTAGACAAAAAGATGTTTTGCTAAGTTGTCAAATATCAGGAGATGATATATATGTTTTCATTTCCAATAAAGGCCATTTCAGTTTTATAAAACACATTGAAAAGCAAACATTAAAATTGCTTTTGAGCTAAAAGGAAAAAAGAACCAAGAGTTAAATTCTTTTGAATAGTGACATAATTTGTATGATTTTTTTTACTCATGAATAGTGTCGTAATTTGTTTTATTTGCTGTATGGTGTACATTGAAAACATTAGAATGTTGTCATGTATATGTCATCCTTATTTTCGGATAAAGTTTGGAATGTTTAGTGTACATGTAGGTAGCTTTGCAGTGCTTATGTAAAGGCAAAAGTAGATAGATAGATAGATAGATAGATAGATAGATAACTATACTCTTCAAAAAAAGAAACGCAAAAGGGTACAAATGGGTTATAACTCCGATTTTATGTTTCCTACCGGTTCATGCTTTGTGAATATAAGGTCATTGCATGTCCCAAACACATTCCCACGGTTACATTCGATAAAACGGAGCTACTGTACAATAAAGTTCCAAAATGTGAATATTCGCAAAAACGCAGCCACGTGCAAACCATGTCACCACTGCACGTGCGTTGTCTGCACGTGCAACATGAACACCGACAGTATAAAAGTGCAGGGTGTTCGCTTGCCTGGCCTCTGTATCTGGCCGACAGTTGACAATCCAGGACATGCCACATCTCGGTGAACCGCAGAGAAACAATGCCATCGGCCGACTAGACGCAGGCGAATCCAGAACGGCCGTTGCCAGGGCATTCCATGTGTCCCCAAGCACCATCTCCAGACTGTGGGACCGTTACCAGCAACATGGATCAACACGTGACCTCCCTAGATCCGGTCGACCACGGGTCACTACCCCCGGGCAGGACCGCTACATCCGGGTACACCACCTTCGGGAACAATTGACTACTGCCACCTCCACAGCCGCAGCAATACCAGGTTTGCGCAGGATATCCGACCAGACCGTACGGAACCGCCTACGTGAGGTAGGAATTCATGCCAGACGTCCAGTTCGAGGTGTCATCTTAACACCACAACACCGTCAACTCCGACTGCAGTGGTGCCAGATTCATCGACAATGGCCTCAACTGCGATGGAGACAGGTGTGGTTCAGTGACGAGTCCCGATTTCTGCTCCGACGTCATGATGGAAGATGTCGCGTGTATAGGCATCGTGGTGAACGTTATGCGGCAAACTGCGTGCAGGAAGTGGACAGATTCGGCGGGGGTAGTGTCATGGTGTGGGCAGCCATCTCACACACTGGCAGAACTGACCTGGTCCACGTGCAGGGCAACCTGAATGCACAGGGCTACATTGACCAGATCCTCTGGCCACACATCGTTCCAGTTATGGCCAACGCCAACGCAGTGTTCCAACATGACAATGCCAGGCCTCACACAGCACGTCTCACAACGGCTTTCCTACAGAACAACAACATTAATGTCCTTCCTTGGCCATCAATATCACCGGATTTGAACCCAATTGAGCATCTATGGGACGAGTTGGACCGACGCCTCCGACAGCGACAACCACAGCCTCAGACCCTGCCCGAGCTGGCAGCAGCCTTGCAGGCCGAGTGGGCCACCATCCCCCGGGACGTCATCCGTACTCTGGTTGCTTCATTGGGCAGGCGGTGCCAGGCAGTTGTCAACACACGCGGAGGCCACACCCGGTATTGACTCCAGATGACCTTGACCTTGGTGGTGTGTCCTATCACTTACTCACAATGGACTAGAGTGAATTGTGAACAATCCTGCAACATTTGGTAATTATCGGACTCACCATTCAATAATTAAATCAATTCTCCAAATGTTACGACAATGTGGTCTTGCGTTTCTTCTTTTGAAGAGTATATTTTAACGTTCCCATATACCACTAGGGTTTCGAACACGCCCCCCATCCAGAGTCCAACCTCCGATAAGATAGGTGGCCTGACTCGGGATGGGGGGGGGGGTTAGAGTTGAAAATGGGCAGAATTTTTAAAATAGCAATTAGTGAGAGAAAAAAAAGTTAATAGAATTAAAAATAAATAAATAAAAAGTTACAAGCCAAAAATAAAAAGAATTGACTGCTCGGTCGAATATTTATATAATTTGGAGCATTTTAGAAGGACAGTCCAAAAATACATAAGAGAAAGAAGAGAGGATCGGACTATTTAATAATTGTAAAAAAAAGTAATTTCGACATAAAATTTTGAACGAAGGTCTAAAAGTTTAAAGTCCGATTTATATGTCCACATGAAGGCCGTTTTGTTCTTGAGGAGGTTGGTGCCTACGGAGACGAGATGAACTGCTTGCCGTTGAAGTGTGGCACAAGTTTCCTCCACCTGTGACCTAGCAGGGTTTTTGCTAGCTCGACGTAATGGATGCCGGCGATGATCTTGAGTACTCTGTGGACGGTGTTGTTGTCCATATCCCTGAAAAGGATTCCTTGTCTGTACAGACCCTCCCAGCGCATCGTCACCACTAGGCAGAGCGTCCCATCTCGTAAGTCCGTATCGTGGATGGCCACCTCACTGCCGTCGGGGAAGCGCTTGAAACTTCCCTCTTGGATGCCTCCCAGCAGTGAGCCCATGTGTGGTGTATCACCAACCAAGTACTTAGAGTACTGGCTCTTGATCTTGCTGACAGCGAGACTCCATTTGGCAAAGTCCCTGCCTCGGCCAGAGGCGGAAGGCCGTGCCTTGGCTGGCTGGTCACTCGGGGGAGTGACAGCCTTCCGTTTCGCAACACCAACTTCCTTGTTCGTCTCAACGGAGTTCCCCGTGGGTGGGGGGTCTCGACGGAGTCGAACGTGAAGGTGCAGGAACGGGAGACGCCGGCCGTGGAGTCTCGCACATGGCGATGTTCAGTTCCTCTCCTGGCGTCGACTTGTCAGACTTCGCTTGCTGGGTTTCCTCAGCTGGCTTGGCTGGCTTGTCCGGTTGGGCTAGGAGCGACGACGCAGAAGGGACCGCCGCTGGCGGTTGAGCCGCCAGCTTTGTTCCTCCCTGTGCCGCCCCTGGCGCACATTTCCTCTTCCTCGGTTCTCTTCCCTTCTTTTGTGGAGCAGGGTCGCCGTACACCAAAGTCACGGTTGCCCGTGATCCAGTGTACGCGACGCGGTACTCTATCAGCGTCCCATACGAAGCAATTAATCCCCCCAGGTTGGGGGGTAACACGAGAGAGCATGGAACAGCGTCCATCTTCATCGCTAGCTCGAGTAAGAATGTCAAAAGTAGAAATAATGCTTTACTAATTATTGTAAACTCATTCCATGGCATGTGCTTTTCTGTCTGTGGAAAAGTCAATGTAAAAGATCTCTTGCTGCATAGGGACAATGTAGCAGATTTCCTCTGATGTGTCAGAATTAGCAAATGTTTGACATCCAATAGCCTATGATTAATTAATCAATGTGCTCCAGTGGTGTCGTTAAACAAAACAAACTTTAACTTTACATCATTAATTTCAATCACAATAAAATTGTGTGATGTGATAAATAAAACAAAAATCATGTTTCTTTAGAATAAAGTCATTAATGCTGTATGTCAAACTTCAAAAAGTTTACATGTTTATCTTGAGCATATAATAAAGATGATTTTCCCACTTTTCTTTTTGAGTTGCACGAATAGTGATGTCGTTAAATAAAACAAAACAAACATGAATACAAAGTATACTGTAAAGTAGATTTAAACTCTACAACTCACAGTTCATCATTTTCTTGGTAAAATAACTATTAAAAAGTCTTGCTATGAAAACTGATCTCAATAATTGTAACTTGATTTAATATTTGGTGGCTTTGATGCATTACAAATTATTTCTTATTCACTAAATCAGTTTATACAGGTAGTAGGTGAGATATTTAATTCCATGGAATTCTTGTTTCAATAATTAAGATAAATTTAGGTAAAATGTATGTACCGGTAAATTAATGCCATTCTTCATCATACAAATGGAATGTAGACCAATATGAAATATTTTATTTGCTTTATTGAGAAATAGAAATTGTTGAGAGTAAATAAAGTAAGATCTTACTTTTCATTTCAACTTATTCTCGTGCTGATATCCAATTAAGGTTCAAGCACGCTGTCCTGGGCACACACCTCAGTTATCTGTTGTAAGTGAGAGACCCACTGAGTCTTTAAAACTTGCTCTAGGTGGGAGCAGGTACCGGGCTGCGAACACAGTACCTACCAATCGTTTAACCACGACACCACTGAGGCCTGTAGATCTTACTAATTTCTTCTGTTATTTTTATAGAGGTGGCTGGATCCCCTAAAGACTATCAAGAAACAGTGTAGAGGTAAGAATTTTCACTGTACTGGGTTTTTTCTCCTACATATATCTCTGTGATAGATTGATTGATCGATTTATTGATTGATTGATTGATTGATTGATTGAAGTACAAGTTACATGTAACTAACAGGGTTTCTGCCAGAGGGTACGATGGGTAAAATTATGTACCCTAAAATCTTTTAAATTAATGGAATTTTAAATTTTTAAAATAATTTTTAGAAAGAGTTTAGTAAGAAAATTGCAGTTTACAATATGTCAAATTACATCAAATGCAGTGTTCAGTTTCAGAAGATTTCAAACCCACAACCACTTGGGTACTAGTAGGGGCACTAATTATAATCTGTTTTGTTTGTATTATGTACCCTCACATTTATTTGCTTTATTAACTTATAGGCCTATATCCATAGTGTTTTAGTTCATATTATAGGTTGTGTATTGTTGACGTTCCCGAAAATAGTATTCAAGTCCCAGTTTTTTTAATGCCACATACAAATTAAATATACTAGTCAAAATTTTAAAAAATTATTAATTAGAATTAGAATTAGACATTTTATATTATGTACATAGGTTATTACACTTGTATGCAGATGAATGTATATTTAAACATACAAATAAAAAAAAAAAAATCTGCGTCTGTCTTTGTCTGACCTCTACCAAGTGCACCAAGCAACACAAATCAGTGTTAATAATTTTTCATTCTCAAAATGTATTCTTCCTGTTAGCATGTGTCCGTTTCACATTTTCAACATTTATTTTACCTGTGTGTGGCTGTTTATCATTTTGAAAACTTAATTTACCTGTGTTTGCCAGAGCTATAAATATTCGGGACAATTATCCCATGTATGCCAAGCCCTCCACTAATGACAGCGACTTGAGACCGGAGATAAATGGATGGGTGAAAACAGCATCCTTTGTCATTCGTCTCCTCTCCATGTGCACTGACACACGGCTGTTGTTGACACATATTATAGGTGTAGGGCCTTCTCACATGTGTTATCTTGTATCAGCCAGTGGAATAAACCCATTAATTGTTTATGTCTAATATGCAGATAGGTGTGTGCTACTATGTTCTTATTTCCATATGTATATATCATTGTAGATGTCAGGCCAATAAGAGCTACACATTTTGTTCTTCCTGGGGTTTTTTCTTCTTCGACTCTTTCTTTGTTTTAAGATACTTAGGTTTTAAATTGAAAAATGCATGTCATAAAAAAAGAGAGTTAATTTGTACCATATTGATTATTCTCAATCTCATATTTTGGTTTCAAAAGGCAGGAAATTTCATTGCATGTGTTCAGTAATTTATCTTTTAAAATAATTTATCTTGGTGAGTTATTTTTTTTATTCACATTTCCATTTAATTTATATGGGTTTTTTTTTTTTTTTTTATCAACAGGACCACCGTTTGAATTCTTTTTCCAAGTGAAGTTTTATGTTTCTGATCCAAGCAAGTTAGCCGAAGAATATACAAGGTAATGGTTCAATGTTATTTACATAAATTGAACTAGAATAGATTAAATATCAGTAATCATTAGTAGACCACATCCATATAGCTGATTGTTTTTTCTCTCGTTCCAACGATTGCACCACAACTGGTCAAAGGACATGGTATATGCTTTCCTGTCTGTGGGAAAGTGCATATAAACGATCCCTTTCTGCATTATGAAAAAATGTAGCAGGTTTCCTCTGACGACTACGAGTCACAATTACCAGATGTTTGATACCCAGTAGGTGATGATTAATTAATCAATGTGCTGTTAAACAAAACAAACTTTTTAACTTTAGTAGACCACAAGCAGTGATTCTCGGCAATTATTGCTGCTACCATCATTGCTGACTTTTCATGTTTACCATTGTATACCTTTCTGCACTTGGCAGACATAGCCACATATTTTTCTCCAACGGCTTCTCACTTTAAACGATTATAAACACCCTGAAATAGAGCTTTCATGTATGAGTCATTAAAATTTCATCAAGTAACCAAAGTCTTACCAATTCAATACATTTAATTTAATAATGGCCAAACAAATTTCTTCTCTTTGGTAATTATTATTTTGGTGTGAGAAATATTGACCCGTGTATCGACACTTTGTCCGTATTGGCCCTCGAGTAAAGAGAAGTAATTGAGGCTGTCATCTTATGTATTTTTACACTTCTGTTACTTCAGATGTTTAATTCGGTAAAAAGTGGAAACATTATTAAATCTTCGATACAGGGTGAGGCTTGAGGAGAATGACTTGATTCTTGTAGGGTATTGGTTTTTGGGACTAGTCTTGATATGCAATAAGAGATTTTGTCATAATTAACATTGTAGTGCTTTCTCAAAACAGTTCTAACAAAAACAATGTGAAGCTAGTCATACATTCACCTTGCCTTGACTAATATAGGCCTCAGGTGATTTGAAAATTTTGAATCAGTTTTGTACAGTTTTTGGTTGTGGTTATTTGGTGGGCAGGGGAAGGCACCACAATTATTATTTTATGCCCGATTTATATGTCATGACTTAATTGTTCATAAAATTGTCATAAACTTGACATATATGAAGAGGATAATCTTTTCTTGAATGAGTTGGCCTTTCTGCGTTAGCATTCACGGTTACCAAAAATAAATATTACAATGTCTACTGACTTCATTTCTGATGCAATTTTCATAAATATTATTGCCAAACCATGAGGGGCTTTGTGGTATTTCCAATGCCTTGTTACCTATAGATTCAGAAAAGTATTTGATTAATAGTTCTGTATATATCTGGCATGATATTTCTTGATGGATAAAATTTAGGATCTGCAAATTCCAGCATCTTCAGTTGCTTTCATTTTTGTATGGTAATTACTTTTTGCCCTTTACCATTTTCAAATAGATGTATGTTTGTTCTTAAACAGTTAATGTTCGCCATCTGTTTGTAACATCAGACATGTTTTTGTTTCAGATACCATTTCTTCTTACAAGTGAAGAGAGACATTCTTTCAGGAAAGCTCGTCTGTCCACTGAGCCAGGCAGTGTTGCTGGCCAGTTATGCAGTGCAATGTAATGTATATTTTATAACCACTCTTTTCCTGCCTTGTGTATAGAAAACAAGTTAAGTGCTAGTATAGCTAGCATAGGGTGACAATGACGATTATATACTGATGGAAAGAAATAAAGGAACACATAACTAGTAACAGGAAGTATTAATATTGACTGCAACCCAAACAACCCTTGTCCCCAGTATTGGGAAGTTAACTGTGTTACTGGTAGTCAGTCCCACAGTACTGACATTCAGTCCCATATTACATCTCCGTACTTTATGCAGACTTAAAGGTAGGGTCAACTCCAACAAGAGCCTTATGTGTTGGAAAGATGCATACCCGGACCACCAACACATACTGACACTTTAGCAAATGAAAAACGCGTAATTTTAGAGTTAATAAAAAACCATGATTATTCCTGCTAACTGGGGGCAGCCATTTTGTTTCGTTTTTGTGACGTCCGGTGGGATAGCTTGGGGCGAAGTGACGTCAGCTCCTGACCATCTCCTGTATGTACAGTGTTAACAAAAGCAGTAATTTTCGACAAGGCGCTTCTCTTTGATCAACCTCACTTGTAAACCAGCATAAATGACGTAATAATATAATAAACTATTTAACTAAATATATTTCAAGTTGCATTAACGGAAAAAAATGGGGTTATAGTGTTTTTCTCTGTTTAATAATCTAAAGGAAAAATTTACACTATTACGCCTATTGATATGATACGTTGGAGCAAAAACGACAACCCACAATACCCATGTGATAATTTTCTTTTCTTTGGGACTACGTAATTGGTCAGTTCTGTGTTTTTAGATGGAAAAATCTACTTAATCAATAGTTTTACAGAACTATTTACAGTAATAAACCATGTCCATTACAATTTTAGGGGCGACAGGTAATATTCCACAATACCGGTATGTATTTTTGTGTCTAGACAGCGTCAATTAATTGGCTCGTCTGGTTACCAATCAAATACACACCTGCCAATCAGGAATCAAAGGTAGAAGCAACTAACAGCATAGACCAATTAACTAAGAAAACACTCCGTGTATCATTTCAGTACGTAGGTTAATGCATGGGCAAAACATTGTTAATTGTTTCGACTTGTTGTGTAGCCACTTTGACAATGGTATTTTATTTTGTATTGAAAAATAATATATATAGTGCTGGATATACTTACTGTTGGCTTACTGGGATGTGTATTATTACAGAACATTGCAATGTATGACTATTTATCATCCCGCAAAAACCAGGTAGATTGTATTTCTCTAGTTCTAAGGCTCATTCCTGACGTGACGCGTTAAGTATTACGTAACCACCAGCTCGCCAGAGGGCATACTCACTGAGATGGTACAAAATGGCTGTGCCCGTTATATATAATAGTCGTCACATTTAACCGTTTTATTAATTAACTATACGATTATACGTGTTGATATTAAGCAATAATGTGCATTATATATCGTTGAATATGCATACCAGGCCAAATGCCTTAATTGTCCTCTCCTTTAACTACTCTAGTAGTGAACTAAATTTGGTCTCAAAAACCATGTTGTCCCTTATTTCTTTCTTCATCAGTATATAAATACATGCCCCCATCCAGTTGAAAGATGAATTAATATGTACATGTTCTCCCACCCACCCTAGTTGTCAATATTGTCTGAAGCCTGTAGACTACTATTATCTTTGTGTTTTGTGGTGTAGCTGCTTAATGTAGTCAAACTGGACACGTGTCCCTTTCTTTGATTGATATGGAGAAATAATGTATTACATACCTGTAACAGAAAAATCAACCTCCACTGAGGGGATTTGAACCATGGACTCTCAGTCCAACTGAGCTAATAGGGAAATGCCCACTAGCTACTGCCAGTAGGAGCACTTTATACCAACACTACTTAATACATACCTAGAGTTATTATTTGGTATGAGTTTTAGAACTGTGACACACAGTCTTCGTAAAAAACATAACATTTTCTTTAACAGGAAGGGAGCTTTTATATCAATTTTTTTAAGCAGTAAGGACAACAGATACCATGGTCTTTGATATATACCAATTATGGGGCATTAGTTGGGACAGGGAAATCTAACGGGTCCACAGAGGTGATTTGATCCCACGTCTTCGGCACCTCAGCTGATTGCTCTACCAAATGAGCTAAATTCTGCACTCTGATAGAAATAAAGTCTAATTACTGATGGTGATAGAGAGTTTTACCGCCCACTCCCTACTCCAAATAATCATTTCCAAAATGGCCCTTGACACTTTATTTTCTGTTGCAAGTAATCCATAATGTATTGGAATTTCGTCACTGTCTAGTTTATGGTGATATTGTGAATCCTCTTACACATAGTTGCAGCATAAAGACTTGCGAGACAAATTACATTGACATCATATATTCCATGATATACAGTGATTTCTTACTAAATATGTGACTGTCGTATATGATTAAATTCGTTTAAAAAAAAAATGATTAACAGTTCTTATAATTACAAATACAACATTTTAAAGTTTGAAATATTCATAAATCAGTATCTATCGTCATTTTCGTGATCAGTTTTATGTAATGAGATCTCTTTTGATTTTATGACATCATTTTCAAAGGTTTATTGGTTTATTGATGGATAACAATCAGTTTTTTGGTGGCGGTATCCAATCAGGATATAGTAAATTATATAACGACAGAAACATTGTAATTACATTGTTTTATGTGATTATTTTAGCTGAGCTTGGCGACTTGAATCCAGAAGAACACACTGATGGGTACCTGTCTGACTTCATATTTATGCCTGGTCAGACGAAGGAGTTTGAGAAACTAGTGGCAGAGAAACACAAGCAGCACAGGTACATAGCTTTGTTTTAACTAGCACATCTGGCTCAGTGTACTAGCTAGAGTTTTGTATCGCAGCTAAACGAACAAAAGTGCTCATCTTGAGCAAAGCGGATAGAAGCTGTGGCTAGTGGGGTATGCCTAGGGATGCTGCTCACCCACCCCACTAAAAGAAAAAGAGAGAGAAGAAAGAATACTGATTTTAATTATTTTAATTTAAATGTGTCCATTTTGCCTAGTTAGAGAAAACTATATTAAATGTGACTCATGCCCACCACAATTATTTTAGACTAGGTATGACCCTGATAATTAATGTAAAAATTACCAAATGTTTGACATCCAATAGCCAGTGATTAATAAAGCAATGTACTCTAGTTGTGTTGTTAAACAAAACAAACTTGATCTAATCAAAGCAAACGAGTCGTGTCAGACAGGCAACATGATGAGTAATATCCTACACGTAGGATTTTGCTTGAATCGTAAAATGATGTAACATTAGATATAGTTTTATTCAACTTACTAATATACATTTGGCAGTTCTGCAGTGGATGCTATGACTCAGGTTGTATAGTATATTGGTTGACTTAATACTAGGTTACCGTATACGCAAATATGTTCATGAATAAAATATACCATGAAATTCACGAACACGTTGATAGCACTACGAATTTAATTACTTGCAAACTTATTTCTGATTTGGTATAATTATGTAGACAAAAGACATTAGGGTATATCACGCTTATCAGACATACATACAAAATGATGTCTTGCTGACAGCATGGTGAACATGTCCAAGTGTGTGCGTGAAATTGTCATTAAAAAGAGTTTGGCAAATGAAATATGGGTAATTTTTATTTTAATATCGGGGGACACGGTCGCGAAAATAATTCCTCACAAAAATGTAAAATGAAAGCCCAATCGCTAATTATTTTAGCCACGAAAATATTTGCCTACATGGTAGTATGAATAATAATGAAAATTATAATTGTTTTCTTCTAATTTTGGGATTGTCATCTCATAATGTTATACTGACGCCATATAACCGTAAATAAAATGTGTTTAGTGCATCATTAAATAAAAGATTTCCTTCCTTCTCATAATGTTATGCTTCCGACTCAAAATCCGAGATTCGTGTAAACAAGGAATCCTATTAAATTGACAGCCTGCATTATATGGAGTGGAAATGATCTAAGAATAAGGAAGTTGTACTATTTTATGTTTTACATTAAACATTGAAATACCTGTAATTTTTATAACTGTTCTTGCAGAGGGCAAACCCCAGCTGATGCGGAGTACAACTTCCTGGACAAAGCCAAACGGCTAGATATGTATGGCATTGACCTGCACAATGCGAGGGTAAGGGTAAGCATGCTAGTGGTGTGGCCATGAGTGACGACTGCTTCGTTTGACTTGCTGTATCCTTGCTTTCTCACATCTCACACTGGTAGGCTTGTCAGGCAGGGCCAGGGTTTAGCAGAGAAAAATAATATATATAGCCAGGAAACAGTGGTAGCTTAAAGGTTGTCCCTAGCAATTATATATATATATAGAAACACAGTAGAATCTCATTGGGTTGAACTTGGAAGGGTCAAATACACTGCATCGCTCGAACCAAAAACAAAGTCCCGAGTTACACTTACACAATGTTGACCGAATGGTTAGGTCAAACTACCTGATGGGTCAGACACTTTCTCGAGCACCGATGGGGTTCAAGCCAACGGGATTCAACTATATATATTTTAAAAAAAGCACTGACATGTGCTTGATTTTTTTTATCCATTAACCACTGATCAGAAAAAAATAGCTCACAAATTTAACTTTATTAGTTTGTATGTTGATATTATTCTTTGTATTTAACATAATGTGATACCAGTTATCTCCCTTTGTTTATTTAAGATTTTTCTAACATTCTCTGCCATGAAAACTGTTGCCCTGCTTAACAGATTTAGGTGGTGGTTTTTGTAACTTTTTGTTTTTAACTTGATTTGCATATTAAGATTTTAACAACACTTGATAAATTAATGTTGAACTTGATGATAATTTCCAGTTAGAAACAGATCTAACTAGCAATATGAACTAGTCCATACTTTTTTAAAATGTATAGATGGAAAGAACATTTAATTATATACTCGTGTAAGAATAGACAAGTATATAATTAAATGTTCTTTCCATCTATACATTTTATGACAAGCCGGAAAAAATGCTTAATTTTGACCCCAAAAATAAATATAGTATGCATTTTTGGCATATAGAAAATAAATAAAATAATATATATTGGAGAAGAAAAAAAAGAAGCTCATATGCATTGAGTAAAAAAAAAAGTCTTCTGCTACAAAATACTAGAAATGATGACTAACAAAATGTGTGAAAATTTCATATGAATAAATATACAAGGCATTGTTTTGCCACTCGATGAATATAACATGATGCTGTCAGTTTTCTGTATGTTTGAAACATCAGCTGAACTAAACAGATAGGCAGTTTCCACTATTGACATAATCGATCTGCTTGTCGGCATACTCTGTACTAAAACTAATGAGGCTTTTGCTGGTTTGTCACATGATTTTGCCTGTAGATATCTGAAGTGTGTGAGGGAGGAGGGCACATGCTAGATTTTAAAATTTATACAGAGTTAAAGAAATTACATTTTTGTATTCAAGTGGGGTACCATAACAAAGTTTGCTTGACACATAAAATATGACTTTACTGAACATGTTGGTGCTTGTCATTTTCTGTGTCAGTGTTATCCACTCAGTATGTTTTGTATGATGTTCATTGCTTATTTTTATTTTCATAATTGTTTTAAATGTCATAATATGCATGTCTTAAAAAGAGCCAGTTGTGTTTATATTTGATACTTTCTTTAAAAAATCATGTTTGTCCAGCATGTTTGAACTGATATTTTGAACTGCTGTTATGCATATAATTGTATCAGGCCATAGGATTTCAAATTTCATGGGAAACACTTTTACAGTTCCGTGCCTTGTGATCATCATGTACCCATCAGAAACTGGTTTTTTAAAAATAATTATATATATTATTTTCATTGAAACAAAATTTTGTTTCCGTGATTTTACTGACACAGTACTGGAAACGACTGTTTCCGTGAAATCTGAAGCCTGTTGTGTCTCACCTTGTGGCAGTAACTGTCTATTAGTTGTTAACATTTCTTTTCTCTGTTGTCATGTACTGGAGCATTTGTTTGCATTTTGTATTGTTCATCTCACCTTGATTCTTTTAAAATCATTTCGTTTTGTTTATACATGCAAAAAATTAACACAAACTTTCAACAGTAATTACATGTACATCTTCACAAACTAATACTAATCAGCACTAGTCTGTTGCACATAAATTAAATACAGAATCTGGGAGCAGAGTATTTCTGTTTTCCATGCTGACTTTGAATTAAGTCTTTATCAAACTTAATACAAGTTGTTGTTTTGAAGTAGGATGCTGCATATTGAAAGTAGATGACTCTGTTAAACACCTTCCTAAACAATGTAGTTAATCTGTAATGTAATAGCCGATGATTTTATAAATAAATGTGCTCTAGTGGTACTGTTTTAACAAATTTTAACTTAACGTTAATCTGTAATGTAAGCAGAACATTCTCCTGTAAAACATAATCAGTGTGGAAGTTATTATAGCCGAACTGATTGTCAGCTTATTTTCGACAAGCCTGGTTTGAAGAAGATGGCTATCAGTTAAAATATTGCCTATATATTACAGTTTGCCAGTGCGGTGCAGTGCTTACTGTTTCAAATATATGCTGGCTTGTTATCTCTATAAGCTGAAGACATTCATTTGTGAGGGAAATTGTTATTTTATAATTTGTTGTCATCGGTTAAATGTGAAAATCATGTTCAAAGTTGATCATCTAAATTTTCCGATGATTATTTTAATAAATAATGAAAAAATAATAATTTCACAAAAATAGCTTTTATACATGGATGTCAGTAATGGCTTAGTTAAAAATATTATTAACTAAAAATCAAGTTTATTTGTTTCAAAATAAAAAAAGAAGAAATTAAAAATAGAAATAGAAAATAATAATAAAAAAATTATTAAAGCAATTATAACAATAATGACAGTAATGATAAAAATGAAAGTATTATATAAAAAAGCACATTAAAATATTATCCATTTTGAAAAATATAAATGATTAAAGGTGAGATTTGTGTTTGTTTGATTGCCTACCAAATGCTCTTCATTTCAACAGATGTTTACTACATCACAAACCGAGGATTTATCTGTGTTGCAGGACCAGAGCAACATCGATATTCAACTGGGTGTTACGTCAGCAGGGCTCGTTGTCTTTCAGAACAACCTCAAAATTAACACCTTTTCATGGTGAGTACACCGCACACACACTTTATTGCACACACACAAAATGCAGGATCTTTTTTTTTTTTTTTTTTTATCCCACTGACCCCTTTCCTTTATTTCCATTGAATTCCATCTCATTTCTTCTCGATCTGGCAACTCCTATCTTTCAATGTGTTTCGCTGTCCACCTTCACATCCCAGTCCTTGTTTCTCCAACTGTCACAAGTGCTTGTCTTTTGTAGCTATCCATGCCACACACCTGCAGGATCTGTTTAACTTTAGTAAGATTTGTGAAATTATTATTTTTTATAATGGATATAATTATTGTAAAAAGATATTTAAATCAAATATATTTACATAAAAATTAATAATATTAGTTTTCAGGTGAGGTTTTTCTTCTGATCCATTGTGCATAATTATACATAATGTGACTTTGTACCTTTGTATAATAAAAAAAGATCTTAATGCACATGTTTGGTGGTAAATAGCAATTTGTATTGTAACTACAAATAACAGTATGCATGGTAACAACTATATTTTGCATCCAATATACATCCAATCTCTTTATACCAAAACAAATAGCTTTTTTATTAGTAACATTTCATATTTTTTCAACATACGTCTATGGTTAACTATATTCATTTGAAATGTTTTTTCTTGATTTAGAACACACTACTGTTATATAAAATAGTTAAATTAGTTAAATTTGTAAGCTTGTTCACTTTTCCCTACTTTCGCCCTAGTTGTTGCTTGTATTAAAAATTGACTTTCTATATTGACTTTGTATAATGAGACATTTGAGAGGACCTGTAATGTAGAATTAATTACACGTGGCCTAATCTTTTTTTTATTTCTTTTTTTTATTTCAGGGCAAAAATAGTCAAGATTTCCTTCAAAAGAAAACAGTTTTTCATACAACTGAGAAGAGAAATGGTAAAGGACTTGGCTGCATTGTTTGTAGAAATTATTATTAAATTTACATGTATTGTTTTATTATTATGCTGCATGGGTTATTATTAACAGTCATCTCATCGATGGCCTAAGACATATTTATATAGTCACTGTGGTAACACTGGGTGGAAAAGTAATGTAGTCATATTTTATTATCATGTCCCCACACAACATGAGTTATGTCTCTTTGAGAGTTATGTAGCTACTGTAAATCATGAAATTAATGCGAGCAAGAAATTAATGTGAGCAAGTAATTAATGCGAAAAATGCGGCGAACACATCGGCGCAATAATAACTTGACACATTTTGTTTAGTCTCATTCCCAATACAAAAAATGTGCAGGATTTTACTATAATACTTCTAAATAAAATAAAACTTTTATAATATAAAGATGAAACAAAATACAAAAACAATTTTTGTTAAATGTCTTTTTGTGAATACTTCAAGAATCTTTCTTTCGTTTCGATGTTGCCATTCTATTCTCACTTTCCTGGAATATCATAGCGGTTATATAATACAGTGATGTTCCAAATGTTTTGTTTTTAAAAAGCTCATTTTGCGATGTGAGTATTTTTCAAATTTTCTTACCTTCTGGATTACTGTATACATTTAAACTGTTTTGAATATTTGTAAAATTATAATCAACAAATTTTATTACTAAATATATTCCTTTAAAAATGAAACAGTAGAAAATTATATAACCGCAACCATCTATTCCTTGCATATTTCTTCAAACCATTTGGCTCGACTATACATGGCATTTAAGTTAGACTGGTCGCAAGTTGTTACTGTTGCAATATATCGCATGTGTTAACGTCTATTACTGTGCTGCGCATCAAGTGTATAAAATCAGTCTAAAACATTTGTTAGAATAATATGTCTGCGTTCGCGTGAAATATTGTGCCCTGTAATAGCGACCCGTTTACCTTTTATTCCTACTGGTGGATTAATTAGAAGCAATCACCACACAAAAGTGCGAGGCATACCCTTAACAATAAGGTGTAGTTATACTAATTACACTACTTTAAGTAATTAGGGCTTCCTGGTCGACCCACCATGCGATTAGCTTCAGATTATGTAGTAGCTGTCAAAACAACTACTGACTTCTTTTAACATGAAAGATGAAGCCCAAACAATATAATAACAACACAACTGTGGTTTTTATGTGATGTGGACTTTTGCCCGACGCATTAATAAAAATACGCATTTTTGTACGGACGCAATAATATCATGACGTATTAATTACATGATTTACAGTATTTGTAATTTAAACCAGCCTCGGTGGCGCAGTGGTTAAGCCATCGGACTACAGGCCAGTAGGTACAGGGTTTGCAGCTCGGCACCGGCTCCAACCCAGAGCAAGTTCTTACAGGTTCAATGGATAGGTATAAGGCCACTACACCCTCTTCTCTCTTACTATCACTAACCAACTAACAACTAACCCACTGTCCTGGACAGACAGCCCAGATAGCTGAGGTATGTACCCAGGGCAGTATGCTTGAACCTTAATTGGATGTAAGCATGAAAATATAAGTTGAGTGTTTAAATGAATATAGTTGAGTGTTTAAATGAATATTGAATTTTTGTTGCTTCTTCTTCTTCGTCATATGCTCAGAAAGGTACCCCAGTGGCTCGAACAAAAGCTGCTGTATTCCGTAGGTTCTCCAAGGGGCCAAAGAGTTTTCATATAATAGATTTGATTAACACATCAGCATCATTTAGCATTCATTCATTCTGGTGGTGGTTGAGTTTCAGCTCTTAGGATCATAGCTTGCTGTTGTGTGTATTTGTAAACATTGATAATAATTTTTTTTTTAAATTTCCAGACTCCTCCTCAAGCCGATACTGTGGAGAATTTGATAGGGTTCAACATGATCAGCTACCGGTCATGTAAAAACTTGTGGAAGTCGTGTGTAGAACATCACACATTCTTTCGTCTTCACCATCCGAATCCTCCCTCCAAAAAGATCTTTTCAATAGGTTCCAAATTCAGGTATAGGTAAGTGTAAATTATTCTATTATTAGCCTATTTCACATCACAATTTGTCATTTAGTATATCACTAATCAGTGTTGTTCAAGAAATGCTATTTTAATTCCTAATTTCACAGAATGATTATATGGTTGGTTTATTATTATTTAAATTTATTATTATTATTTATTTATTTTGTTAACAAGCACCAGTTTTGCTTTACTTTCACAATACAAATTTAATACAGACTAACAATATATATAATCATATGTCTACATGTATTTTGAGACATGTATATAGATAGTTTCTTAGGAATTTTCTAGACTTGAATCTGGACTCAAAAATATTATAACTACTATAAGCTTTGGCCATGGCAATTTGCCTATCTTTGTTACATGTGGACTTTCAATATAGAATTGTCTGCAGTATTATGTGTATTGATGGCACTCATCTTTTGCCTGAAGTAAAACTATGTTCAGTTAGCTGATAATAATTTACTAAAATACATGTAACTTGGCTGGTGAGGTAGGTTAAAGAAAGATCTTCTATCACTAAAGTTTCCTTGTCAACATTTACTGGTTCACTTTCGCTAAAACAAACTAATATAACATTATATAGTAGTTATTAATAATGCAATGGTGCGGGTTCACTAGTAGTTTACTCACGTGGTGAGAGCTTCATATATATTTCTACTAGTGAAAATTTGGATCTACATGTAAATTGTGATTATATAGATCACCTTCTTAACTTTATTGGTCTTACAAAAGTGGATGTAATACTCTGACTGTATTGTATTTCAGTTTTGAATATGTTACTTATGAGATCCGTGATTTATGAGATCCGTAAGAAACCAAAAATCTGCAAAGTGCCTAAAAGTAGAAAAAGTGCAGCCAGTCTGTGAATATTGCTGCTTCTTTGGCTTCAGCTTTTTCAAGTTTTTGTTTGACGAGGTTCAGTTTGTTAACACTAACAGAGGAGAAACAAGAATCATCCATTTTGAATATTTCCAATTTCACCTTCATATCATGGTTTTTACTGAACATTCTGTAATATAAAGTGTACTTCTTCTAATCACTGAACAAATAAAGTGAAATAATTGTTGTTTTATATCTTCTTTTTTATTATTATATTTTTATTTTGGACATGATGGTAAAACAGTGTGATGTTGTGATTTCTGATGTAGACCAGAAGTATTTATGTTAGAATTTATCTTTAGTCTGCTTTCAGGATCATATATCTATATATAAAAAAAGCCAACCATCTTGTGCAGTAAAGTGAAATCAAACATTATAGTTGTACAAGCATCCTTTTATTATTTTTCAGACTGTCTTTTAAGTTATTGCATCATGTGTAGAAGCTAATGTTTTGGATATAATGCCAGTTTAAAAAAACAACAAAAAAACCTGTCTGCATAATTCTTGTGATTTTGTCCCTTGATACCATATTAAAAAATCATTGATTTAAAAAAAGTTCTTTTTTTCTAAAAATATATTTATTGTCATCATAACATTCCTTTGCTGTATTATTAATGTTACGGTTTTGTTTAGAAAGGCATTCAATTTTTTATTATTCTTCTCTTTTTTTTTGTAACATGAGAGAATTTGGACTGTTTGTAATAATTTAATCAATTCAAAAACAAATTATATTTCAGTAAACTGAAATTTGTTTGAAATGATTTTAATACATTTAATTTTTTTTTTTTTTTTAGTAATCTGATGCCAAAGTAAAATGTAACATTTTGTCACTATAAAATTTATGTTAAGGAATTATTCTCAAGAAAAAATTATTGTTGTTTGCCCACAGTCATACTCAATAACAATGTATAAATATAACTGTTCTTATTCATTTTTTAAAGTGGTAGAAAAATTGTATAGGCAGTATACTAAATGTTTGAATAATATAAGAATCGGCTTTTGAAATTTGCAATGGCAGTTGACAGTGCCGCTGCACATTTGATATGCAACAGCATTTTAAAGAAAACATTATTTACTATGTTATTGTTTGTACTAAATTGCCATCACAGTATGATATGAATTTCAAGGGCTGAAACAGTATACCATGTTTTCAATTCTGTAAATAATACTGGTATACAACGTGTTGCTGCAATTAGGTTAACGTACATGTCTTGTTGGGGGAAAAGAGATGACATTGTCCGAGTAACTGAATTAGTAACTAGTTAAAGTTGATGTTTTAAGTTGTTAGAGAATCATATTCATGTAGAAGTTATGTATAAAATAAATGCCACTTAATTCCTTTATAATTGGGATTTGATGACTAGCATTCAGCTGCTTTTGGACACCCATGTATCATTATATTTTTCTTAAATTTACTTACTTTTGTAGGGATGACATTTAAAAATGTTGTATTCTTACACTAAGGTTTTATGTTGTCTTTTGCCTCAAAGTTTATATTTAGTTTTTTGCTTTAATTCCATAGAATGTCAATTATCCACTATGATAATTTGGTTTTGGAAAAAAAATTCAATACTCATTCAATTCAATCATCTAAAAAGACTGGCCTCCTATGACAGTGCTGTCATACGTGTTTTTATCTAAGTAATATTTTATTTATTTAACAATTTTGCTGCTGTGAAAATACTTTTGCTCTTCTGTTTATGCAATTCCCTCTGTTATTTCTTAATTTTTAAAATTATAAATTCTTTTTATTTTTGTTGTTGTAGGGATGCAGGTTTAATTGATCAATGTGACATATTTTTTAAATTGTAACCATTGAAACATATATTAAGCGTATGACAAGGAAGAAGAAGAAACATATATTAAAACACAATATTTTAGGGAATAAATAGGTGAAAAGAATTTGTTTTTAAAAATGTACTTTTGGGTAATTTGTTTTTTCAAAACCTTTTGTAATCTGTAATTCGTGAACAAATATGTAAAATATGTTAAATGACCTCACTCGCCTTCCAGTGGGAGGACAGAGTATCAAACAGTAGAAGAAACGAAACGGAGAGCCAAAATAGACAGGAGTTTTACAAGGTAGGCTTGTCTAGGTCAGATTTCTAGCTAGTCTTTCAGAAAGTAGCTTTTAGCACGCACCTAGAGCTTGATTTCTCCCTTCTCTCCCCTTGCTGTTTGTAAAAGAAAAAAAAGGCATGAAAGTAAGTGAATTTTAAGAAAAATACAATATACAGGTATCAAGGAAATGTTTATCACGATTTGTTGTTTGGTTAATGCTGCATTTTGTTTAAGTACACATGGAATGTTACATTTTTACTTATTTATTTTTTATTTTTACTATTATTCTTGTTATTATTATTTTATTTTATTTTATTTTATTTTATTTTATTTTATTTTTTTTAATATACAAGTAGGACCTAAAATGTATGCATGTTGGCTTTAGAATAAAGTTTAAATCTGGTAATTTATGTTTATTTTTCATGTTCATCAGTAGTAAATGCATTATCTAGTGATAAATTATTTCATAATGGTATAATCATTTTTAGAAAAAAGAAAGAAAAAAGGTTTATTAATTTCAATATAAATATCATTATGTCAAGAATTAATGAAAATATTTTATGGGAGTATTTGATAGAAATATTTATTAAAAACATTCCATCATTTTGTTAACTTTTAAGAATACCGGTATATTTTATGTCTAAGTTGCTTTGTTGTAAAAATTAAACAGACTTTTTTTGACAGGAAACTGGCCTTTTTATCGACTTGGACATATGTCTTCACATCTGCTTGCTTAGATTAGAACACCCTTTTTGTTTAATTATTGGTTATCCATAGATTCATCCTTGCTTTCAACTTTTATCCTTCCTGTGGTCACATTTCTGTTGCTTCTGCATGCTGCCTCTGTTTTTTGTCTTGTGTATGTATTAGCTGTATAGTCATTAAACTGCTAGATCACTGCACATCATTGACTACGAATATAAGACAGGCCCAGGGTGCTGTTTAATATATGTGTATTGTATGATATCAGGAATTAAACTAAGTAAAAAAAAAAAAATGTCAAAACAACATTATTTAGTTATATGACAAACATTTGATGAGGAAATAGGTGATAATTATGATGAATTATATTTAAAAGTATTGGGAAATAACACATTTTAACGGAGTTTTGTTTAGGAATCTGTAAAGTAGATAAATACTTTTGTTGAGCAGCCATCTTGGGGAGTATTAAAGCATAGACTTGCTACACTGGTGAAAATGGAAAGTAGTCTAATCAATATTGCATATCTCTCAAAACAGCATCTAGTTATTCACTTTTAAAGAATTATGTTTTGAGAACGTGCACAATAACTGAGAACTAGCACACTTAATCTGTAGGTCACCCTCTAAATATTTCCCAATAAAAAGTGTTTATTTTTCTGCTAGTAAATAAAATTGTTTTTGTGTAATTTGTTTTTGGCATGTTCTAGTTATTTGTAACCATTTACTCATTTTCCCAAAAGATCTAGAAAGTGAATATATTTATATTTTTGGTTTTTACTGCATCTTTTTCTCATTTACATTGTATATTTTATGTTGTGTTGTGTGTTTTGTTTTCAGTACCCCAAAGTTTAGTCGTTTTTTTATAATATTAAATTATTATTTTTTAAATAAGGGAACTTGATATTGACAAATTGAATTATGTTCGGTTTGTCGATGGCTTTTCTATTTGGAGTATTACATGTGTAGATGACCTTTCTAAACAGTTATTAGAACGTGTATGTATCATAACGGAGCTTAACCATCATCCAGCATATTTAATAATTTAAATGTAAATATCATCTCTTTGGTCACTTGTTGATGAATGACTGGCCTTATTAGATGACAGTCAATGCTTTAACACCTTTAACATCTTGTGTAATATTTAATATTTGGGATAATGTTAGTATGATTAAAACAAAAACTATATGCTAATATTAACATTTAGTTTTAAAGGTAATTATTTATTTATTTATTTATTTATTTTGCTTTCAGCTTGTTATATATGTTTCTAGTCATCTTTTTGTATGAGTAACATTTTTCATTTTCTTTTTGTTTGCATTTCAAATTCAGGAGATTTGTTAGTTTGACCTTGTCTTCCCAAATATATTTATTATTAGTATGTACATGATTAAGTGGGCGGGACGCAGCCTAGTGATAAAGTGCTCACTTCATGTGCAGTCGGTTTGTGATTGATTCTCGTCGGTGGCCCCATTGGGCTATCACTGAGCTACGTTCTTCCCCTTGTAATGGAACATTGAATTTGCAGTTGTTGAATCTATGACAACACAATATTACTAATTAGTAGTATATGGTGTGTTGCTTGATTGTGGATCACACACACATTTTGACTCATCATTTTGAGGAGAGCTAATGTTTATCTCTTAAAGAATGTTCAGCTTGGATAGTGGAACAAAAAACCTACTGTAGATATGCCATCTATATTGTCCTCAAACAAGAAACAATTATTTTTTAAAGTTCAGAACCCTTCTTGGCCTGTCTGGAAGGGCTGTATTGTATGTTACATATTGCCTGTTAGTTGATGTTATATTTAGCTACAAGACTACAGTTACTGTGGTACTTTTAAAGTTCAGAACCCTTCTTGGCCTGTCTGGAAGGGCTGTATTATATGTTACATATTGCCTGTTAGTTGATGTTATATTTAGCTACAAGACTACAGTTACTGTGGTACTTTTAAAGTTCAGAACCCTTCTTGGCCTGTCTGGAAGGGCTGTATTGTATGTTACATATTGCCTGTTAGTTGATGTTATATTTAGCTACAAGACTACAGTTACTGTGGTACTTTTAAAGTTCAGAACCCTTCTTGGCCTGTCTGGAAGGGCTGTATTATATGTTACATATTGCCTGTTAGTTGATTTTATATTTAGCTACAAGACTACAGTTACTGTGGTACTTTTAAAGTTCAGAACCCTTCTTGGCCTGTCTGGAAGGGCTGTATTGTATGTTACATATTGCCTGTTAGTTGATGTTATATTTAGCTACAAGATTACAGTTACTGTGGTACTTTTAAAGTTCAGAACCCTTCTTGGCCTGTCTGGAAGGGCTGTATTATATGTTACATATTGCCTGTTAGTTGATGTTATATTTAGCTACAAGACTACAGTTACTGTGGTACTTTTAAAGTTCAGAACCCTTCTTGGCCTGTCTGGAAGGGCTGTATTGTATGTTACATATTGCCTGTTAGTTGATGTTATATTTAGCTACAAGACTACAGTTACTGTGGCACTTTTAAAGTTCAGAACCCTTCTTGGCCTGTCTGGAAGGGCTGTATTGTATGTTACATATTGCCTGTTAGTTGATGTTATATTTAGCTACAAGACTACAGTTACTGTGGCACTTTTAAAATATTAATGAAAATATTGATGAAGAATATGTGGTCTCTTTTGGTTGAATATGAAATGTGTATTTAACAGTTTTGTGCATTGAAAAAAACAAACAGCTTTATTTCATAATGATATACTTGTATATAAAGTTAAAATAAGAAGAAAAGAAGTATAAGTAGATTTGGCATTTTCAGTTATCTATGCTTACCATACATGGTAACAAGCGTGCTGTAAACTTTTAATTAAGTATTATTTTAGTTTGCATTCAGGGTAACAAACCAAAATAATAACTGTACCAGTAGTTTATAATTAAATTTTCTTTACATTCATTACAATATAATTAAATTTCTGTTACATTCATTACAACGTAATGTTATCCGATTGGTCCAGACGTAGCAACGGGAGTTTGTTCATTTTTCGATGAACGTAAAAATTACATCGTCAGGGAACGTCATATGTGATAACGTCATTTTATATGGGCAAGTTGTCTTAATGAGCGTTATTGTTTATGGATAAAAAATAATTCAAAATAAAGTATGACGTTTTAGTGTTGTTATTATTAGCATGTATGATTCAAATTTAATTATAAGTATTGTCTGTTATTTCTTTTACGTTCATCTGGGTATGAACAAAAAAAATCATTCGCAAACTTGTGTGAGAACGGCTTCGCTGATTCATACAGTTTGCGGATGATTTTTTTTGTTCATACCCCGATGAACGTAAAAGAAATAAGAGACAATCGTTAAATAACGTCGCCTCATTTGTCCAATCATAGCAATGCAAGTTTGTTCATTTCTCGATTAACATAAAAATTATGCTGTCAGGAAAATTCATAACTGATGGCGTTTCTTTATAAATGGGTACTTTGTCTTATTGAGCGTTATTGTGTAAGAACCAAAAATAATTCAAAATAAAATGTAAACTTTAGTGTTATTATTAGTATGTTTTAAATTTAATTATGGATTGTCTGTTATATCTTTTACATTCACCGATTCACACAGTTTGAGGATGATTTTTTTATGTTCATACCCTGATGTACATAACAGAAATAACAGACAATCCTTATTCAGGGCTTCTAGATTATGGTAGCCCCACTCCCATGGCTAGTGATATTCAATGTTGGGCTAGTAAATAACTACTATTGCCATGCCCAATGGCTAATGAATTTGTTTGGGTCAAATGTTGCAGTTAAGACTATTTTGTAAATATGAATATCCTTCCCTCGCCCCAACCCCCCAATGTTAATGTTTTTAAGGTCTATATCCTTCTTTAGGTGACATATCCAGTTATTGCTATTATTTAATAGAATTGTATTAACTTAAAGTTAAAAAGTAAAGTTTGTTTTATTTAACGACGCCACTAGAGTACATTGATTTTTTATCTTATCATCGGCTATTGGACGACAAACATATGGTCATTCTGACACTGTTTTTTAGAGGAAACCCGCTGTCGCCACATAGGCTACTCTTTTATGACAGGCAGCAAGGGATCTTTTATTTGCGCTTCCCACAGGCAGGATAGTACAAACCATGGCCTTTGTTGAACCAGTTATGGATCACTGGTCGGTGCAAGTGGTTTATACCTACCCATTGAGCCTTGCGGAGCACTCACTCAGGGTTTGGAGTCGGTATCTGAATAAAAAATCCCATGCCTCGACTGGGATCCGAACCCAGTACAGGGCTAGAAATGAAAAAAAAAATCTACATGCACCAGGTGCATGCTGAAAAAAAAGTTACATGCACCATTAAAACTCTGCATGCACCAAAAATAAGGCAACTTCGTTTTTTGTTTTTATACGATGCTATTCGGAATTATTCGGCAATACCTATATTTATTTATTTATTAACAGTACTGGAACGTTATACAACTGCGTTTATTACTGATTCTTGATCAAATTTGAAAATTTCACCCAAAGTAAACGCCTTACAGAAATCTATAATAGGCCTATTACAAAAACGTACGAATATTTGTGTTTTGTATTAAGCAAGTTATCAACTTTTTTAACTCGATAAGATCTGTTGGTATAATATAAATTAGCCTACGGAATTTGACGAGAAGTTGCGATTGAAATAATCACTGGCTGACTTCGAGTCAACTACGCGAGTAACGCACCTGCACGTTCGCAATCATCTGATCAAGTGCCCATATCGGAGGTAGAAAATGTTCAAGGCAGTTACGGTGCTTTGTATTGATCACAGATCTGACGGAGTTCAATTTGTCAGTGACGACAACAACTGTGTTATGCGCGTGGATACCCCAAAGTCGGTCTCGACCACCTTCTCTAATACCGTTCACAGATATAACCGAGATATTGCCGGCAATTTTCGCAAATATATTTCACGGAAATGACCGAAAGGGCGCCATTGTTGTAAGTAGGATTATGGGATACAAAATGGATGCACCCATAAGATAAAAGTTATCGTTTTCATGTGGCGAACAAATTACGAAATGCATACGCAAAATTCAACAACGAGTATGAATCTGGTAGACAACAGGATACTAGTATACGCAATACACAGTACTTGAAAAATATTAGCATGCACCGCGTGCACCCAGTTTTAAAAGTTACATGCACACGCAAAAATCAGCATGCACCGGTGCATGTACTAACACTGCATTTCGAGCCCTGCAGTACCTACCAGCCTGTAAACCGATGGCCTAACCACGACGCCACCGAGGCCAGTAACTTAAAGTTACAGTAGGCCTAATGTAGGGCTAGTGGATTTTTAATTGTGGCTAGTAAAAAAATTTAATCACTGATCTCATGGCTAGTGGATTTTATAAAAATGCTAGAAGCCCTGTTATTTAAAAAAGTAAGATTTCATATTCTATGTCATGACATTTTCTGTATTTTCTTCTCGTAAATGGGCAGTTTTATTGTTTTTATGGTTTGTATTTGTATTTGTTTTTGTTGTTGTTTAAGGTCACCAAGCAAACGAGGCTACACCCGTCGTACAGTCGGAGGCGTTACCCGTGATGCAATTCTGGAAGAAAAACAATTCATTGATGGTTACAGAAACATGACAAAGTCGCAAACATTTACCGCAAATTCGACCAACAACTTCAACCGTCACGATGGTCCTAACAGTCAGATTCGCTCCACGTTGCCTCACGATTACAAGTCAAGGACGTCATGGAATGATGGAACAAGATCGGAAAAATCTGATGAGTAAGTAGAAGTTTGACAGTTTGTCATTGTTCCACATTTCATAAAGGTAGTTCAATATTTGCATGGGAAGATGTACTGTGTAATGTTTTCCAGATTTCATAACGGTGGTTCAACAGTTGCATGCAGGGTGTACTTTTCTCTTATCCTTGGATATATAGAACAAAGCTATCCCATAATAGAAAGCTGTGAAAGATATTTCTGTCTTTCAAATACTATGACATCATAGTGTTTAACATGGGGAGTATTACGTCATTGGTAATATATGACATCATATTAATGGAGTGGGTGATCAGTTGTTTGATGTCAATATTTTGTTATTAAAATCTTCATTATAAAAGTTACCTTGTTAATTTGTAGTGCTAAATTGAATTGAATTGAATTTATTTATTTTATTTTATTTTAATAATGGTTTATTTACCATATGTGGTTATGTGGAATAGAAAAAGTACCTTCTCAGTGGTGGAAAGTTCAACCCTGGGACTCGGCAAGCATTGTTAATTTTAATGCATTAACAGATTATCAATGAATGAAGTTCAGAAAACAATGCAATACTCAGCTAGACAAACTGTGTGTGCTGATTGCATGTTAGGAGAGGGCCTAACAAGTTGAATAACTTGTGCCCAAACTTTTTGAATATTATAAGCACTAAATTCTGTTTCAATCAATTACATGTGTCATCAGGACATATGTATAGACACAGAACACTCACTGGAATGGATCTCTTGGTGGTGTTGCTCAGTAGCTTATAAGGAATGTGATTTTGGAGATTTTTAATCTGATTTCAGTTCTCTTTACATAGGGACTACCATTGTCGTAGCTTTGTTCATAATAAATATAACATATACATTGGTAAAAAAAAAATTAATACGTTATTTTTGACATATGGTTGTTGTTTTTTGTTTTTTACTATTATCTGTTTAAATTTTAACAATGATTTGTCTACAATTATGAAAATAAAAACAAGCTGAAATATAAACAATGTTGTCTGCACAATATGAAACTATTTTGACGGTAGTCAAAGTAAGTATTTCTTTTTTGTGTGTTAATTTGGAGATGCATAGTAATAATAAGCTGGTTAAAAAACAAAGAATGACATCTGTATTTGAATGACATTAGTTAATTTGCTTCTCCCTATTTTACCGGCCTCGGTGGTGTCGTGGCAGGCCATCGGTCTACAGGCTGGTAGGTACTGGGTTCGGATCCCAGTCGAGGCATGGGATTTTTAATCGAGATACCGACTCCAAACCCTGAGTGAGTGCTCCGCAAGGCTCAATGGGTAGGTGTAAACCACTTGCACCGACCAGTGATCCATAACTGGTTCAACAAAGGCCATGGTTTGTGCTATCCTGCCTGTGGGAAGCGCAAATAAAAGATCCCTTGCTGCCTGTCGTAAAAAGAGTAGCCTATGTGGCGACAGCGGGTTTCCTCTAAAAACAGTGTCAGAATGACCATATGTTTGACGTCCAATAGCCGATGATAAGATAAAAAATCAATGTGCTCTAGCGGCGTCGTTAAATAAAACAAACTTTACTTTTTCTCCCTATTACAACAATAAATTAGGTACATGAAACGGAATGCTGAACAAGTTTCATTGCAAAATTGCTATTAAAAATAGTTTGTTTTTTAGATTGCTAATGCATCTAATTGTGTTTGAAAAAATATAATAATTTTTTTAATTTTTACCATATATGAAATATGAATATGAAGAGAAATTATTGAAAAATATGATATATTTATTTTGTGTGTGTACGATGCCAAAACGATGTTGTTGGAATTGTTGGTCATCAACTGTAAAACATTTATTTACTAAAGCAGACTAGATTAGATTAGAAATGCTAAAACAAATTACCTTTATTTAAATAGTGAATATAGTTTTTAGCTTTTTAAAGATAATTTCAGTTGTGAAATGGTTACAGACTGGCAGCAGATCTTCTCACTAAATCGGCACCAAGTAGCCATAATTTAAAAATGTGTTTATGTGTTTAAGTCATTACTTTCCATTCTGAAAGGCATAGATTCACTAATCCACTTAGATGAGTTGTTTAAACCACTGGACTACATCCTGTTCCAGGATTACATAGAAGTTGAAATAACCAACCCAAAAGCCCTTTACGATCACCACACACTATCCTCCCGCCCCGGAGGTGGTCACTGGCAAAGTCAGAGGCTAGATCCGGGGCGGGCGTGCCTGAACCCTTGTGGATAGGGGCACGTAAATATAGTTGCCAGTTGCCACACACTATCAGCAATGAATCACAGTGTGTGTCTGACATTATATGCTAATAGACCTCTTTCATATTCCCATTGCACATGTGCGTGAAGACTATCGTCCCTTGCCGAATTGGACGGTATTGAGGCTATATACAAATTGGGGGGTATGATCGACAGTTGTCATGAGCATCGTGAGTAGCTTCGTAGGAGCTGTGAATCTCTAGCGACTAACATACATATTTCGTATAAGATGTTAAAATGGTCGGAATGATTTGAGACCAAAAGCAGTGAAACAGTAACTTAGATGAAGTCTCTGGAGCCACCTGTCAAGGGTATTTTAACAATGCAAAATTAAAAGATTCATACAATAAAATTAACTTTAGTGGAATGTGGGTTTTTTTACTTATAACAATTAGAATTATAGTTAAATATTCACGCGGATTTCCAGTGATGTTTAATTCTCCACATGTATCAGTATTTAAATTTTAATAAAATATGCCTCCCCTTCCCCTGAAAAACCCAACAAAACCCCCAACTCACATAGACCTATATCACAGCTCTATTTTTCCCTTATCGTTTCATTAAAAAGACAGTCGTTGTTTGTTTTGAAGAATTTAGAAGATGACATCTTCTTTACATGAAGATCAGTTTGAAGTAAACATATATCTGTATGTACAATAGTGTTTGGTTACTATTTTGTATTTTGTACCTGAGAACATTGGTCGAGATCGTTAGCGATACCATCAGCACTTTGATACACATTTACAAGTACAGGGAGAAGTCCTATATATCAATATGGTCTGCAAGTATTACACGTTTTTATAACGTACATGATTATACATAACGTAAAGTGCAGCAACTTTTCCAGAGTAGTAGACCCATGCAACCCGATACGATCCTAATTTGATGTATATAGGACCCTTTGCCAAACTATGAGATGACGCCGGTTACACTTGAGAATCATACACAAACACTTGAGAATCATACACAAACTTTTGTTACGTTAACAAGTTGCATTAAGTTGTGGTATGCATGTAAAATGGCCTGGTCACAGAGCCACAATAAGAAACCGTTTGTTTTCAGTCGTACCAATGTATTTATAATAAATAATACATGGCATACTTTTCACTTCCCACAAACAGGATAGCATACACGACGTCTTTTGTTCATTGGTTGGGACGGGAAATAATCAAACGGGCCCACTGAGCAAATGGAACCTCAGACAGACGTTCTTGTTACGTTATCTTGGTCATTTGGGGACAAGGACTTTTATATGTAAAATCCGAATTATTTTTTTCATTTGAGCGGAACTCTCAATCCTGCGTGGGGGGATCATCCCCAATGGCTACAGGCCTGACATGGTACTTAATATGTTTGCTTCAAACATTCAAACGAAGTACCTTATAACTGCGCATAATAAACCCTCATGAGTTTATAATAAAGAGACCATCCTGAGTTTGTAGCTATATTATCAAGCTGTTGGCTAGTCTAATCTGTTATAAATAAAACTTAAATCTTTCTTAGGTTAAATAATCTTGCTTTGAATTTAAATAGCTGTATATGCAATACAGTTACATTTCTGACCATTTTCAGGTCGGTAGCAACCGAGAAGTCAGAGGGGGGACTATAGCCCCACTTTTATAAACCTGGTTTAAAATATGGCTTTTGCCCCCTCCCCACCAACTAGACTGTGTCCCTCCACTACAGATTGTGCCCCCTCCCCTTTCCCAACTCATTCCTACGGGCCTGATTCTAATGTTTTATATACCATAGCTCAACTTTCACATGTATCATTTAATTTTATTCCAAATACCGAACAAAATTTTAAATAACTTGGTGAAAAGAAATCATGACAAAAATCCTGAATGTATTTATCTGTATAATGCTTTATAAATATTTAAATTATGTTAAATACAATATCTGCATACATACACGCGCACACATTAATATTATTTCAGCCCATATCCGATATATTTATTGCGTACGAATCTGAACCGATGGTTTGTCGGGCGTTAACAACAAAATATTTTTTATTTCATGATAAGCAATAATTCACAAATGTCTCCAATAAGTCTTGTTGGATGTCAACAAAATTTTCGGGTTCCCTACTGATAGAATAATTAATCATGGAGATATTCACATTCCTATTGCGTGGCCTCCCATTCAGACCTGTCAACCTTTAGTCAAGAGAAAGCAGGAGGTGTGTGTTGAAAAAGCAGGAGATTTTGTCAAAAAGCAGGAGATTTTTTAAATTCACACAATTTAACCCAAAATTGCAAGATTTAAAAAAAACATTATTACAATAAGTTATATGAATACTTTATAGTGTCATATATACTTCTTAACCTTAGATCTTGGCATTAAAAAAAAAAAAAATATATTAAAATTTTTTTTTTTTTTTTTTAAGTTTAAATATTATTATGATTTAATACATATTTAAAAAAAAAAAAAATATTTATCCAAAAATGTTAAGAACATGAACAAGAAATAAAAAAAATAATTAGTACATTTACGGTATTACACTTACAGCCTTACAGGTTGCGTTACATTATCATTTGTGGTTAGTGTACCCAAGTACCAAAGACAAATTTATAGAAATCTTAAAAATTAATATTCAGTTTTTACTATAATGAGGAACGGTGGCGTGGTACTTATTTAAAATCATTATAATGATGCAATAAACATTGTATTTTCATTAATCATAAGTGAAACCTCATTACGGACATCGTGTGAAATATACCGGAATTATACCCATTTCCGTGAGTAACTTTATGTCAATGTCAAACACAACATTTTTTAATTGTACAAAAATAATTTCTTGAAGTGTACCCTTATAACCAACATTTTATTGCACAAACATACAAAATTAACTGACACAAGTATGTTTATACATCTAATTGGTATTTTCGTTGTCTTGCTGTGACGTGATTTTAACATGCATCGTGTGTATCGCTGTCAACTCGGAGTCTGGCAGTTCAGATTCGTCATAGTTGCATTATGTAATCCAGTGGGAAGACATTTTACAATTCAGAGGTGTTATTAGAACTAAATTGGATAGTTTTTTTTTTTTTATATGGCAACACTGAATGTCAATACACAGCCTGTTGAATTAGCGGCAACACGCTTCGTAGCCATTACGATGACAACAAACATTATAATAACACATCATTTTATAAACTCCATGTGCTTTTTTAACAATATGAATAGGCTATCCCACAATTCTCACTTCGGCAAAGGTTAAACAGTCGGGACAATTCGGCCTGTTACATTCTCAGAAACCGAAAGTAGTCGACATTTTCCGAATGAGAAAAAAAGGCAGAGTTACTTCCCTTCTGTTATTTTGACAAAAGAGGATCGATTTTTTTTTATGCTTACAAAAATGTCATTTAACAGGAGAAACTGTCTCCCGCACAGGGGAAAGGAGATTTGATCAAATACCGGGAGACTCCCGCGGAATCCGGGAGGGTTGACAGGTCTGCTCCCATTGTCTATGCCCCCCAACTTGTCCACAGGTCTATTTTTGCGAGATCTCGCGTGAGTTCGCAGTTTGCATCCTCGAGTTACCCCGCAACGGACACATGCACAGTGGAATGTGAAAGAGGTCTATTAAACCATATATTTCTAGAGTAATTGTTCTCAATTTATTTTTTTACTTGACAGGGGAACATTTTATTCAGTATCGCGTTGGGGGGCAGTCAGTTTGGGATCGATCCACATCTGTAGGCCTATTGGGCTATTTCTTGTTCCAGCCAGTGCACCATGACTGGTATGTGCCATCTTGTCTGTGGGGTGTGCATATAAAAGATCCCTTGCTACTAATGAAAAAAAAATGTAACAGGTTTCCTCTCTAAGACTATATGTCAAAATTACCAAATGCTTAACATCCAATATCCGATGATTAATAAATCAATGGTCTAGTGGTGTTGTGAAACAAAACAGACTTCTTCAGTATTGCATTGCGATTCGCTATGCAAGTTTCAGATATCGCTACACAATTTCAAAACATTAAACAGTTTTTGCTAATCAATTTTCATTTGACTAGAAATATTGCTAATTAAATCAATATCTTCAAAAAACAAAATGTTCCATTCCTAAGATATATTCCAACAGGAGCAGTATCTCAATGCATGTTAAAATATTTTTGCTAATTTTGTTATTATTCTATGATATGAAACTACATTCATAACTTTGCATAACAAGTTGCTTCTATATAGTTAATAAATGTTTAATTATTTATTTTGTGAGTGGACACAAAATTAGTTTATGGTTGTGAGAGACATTTATTTCTGTGGAATTTTTAGTTCTTGCTAACTGAAAGAAACTATTGTTACATTAAACAATCAGATATACTATCTACTTAACCAGTTGTAATTTGAGTTATTCCTTTCAAGCTATTAACTGTGTTTACTAACAACATTTCCTAATTTATACATTTTCCTGTGGTAATTTTCCTTGAAAAATGGATCCAAATTTGAGAGCAGAATTAATTTCCTGTGAACATTGTGTTTCCTGTGTTTCACTAAGCATGAAACAAGGGACAATTTTGGTTGTGAATAACACATGACTTGTTGAACAGAAATTCAGAGTAAAATGCACGGATGCATGACATCAGCTGCATGACTAACATGACTAACATTACTAAGTTATTAAAGTTCTCGTGTGTCCCAGACACAAGTTTCAATGTGGTGCTTAATTTGATCCTGTTACATTAATTATACGTTGTTTTTTTCATTCAGCTTGTGAGTGAGTTCATGCATTTCAAAATTTTAAAAAGGCTTGCTTGTGCCAGGACCACCCATTGTTGTGATGGAGGGTGAACATGAATGCTCATTATGCTGTTGTCATGACTTCACTTGAATGGAGACAAACAAAAACAGCACTGTTTTACTTGGCAAAGCACCTCTGTAGGGGGTAGGCTGTGTCATTAACATTCATACAGCTGATCACCTGCTATAGTCAGTGCCTAATGGTGTCTGTCTGCACTTTGTGTGTGTGTGTGTGTGTGTATGAAGTATGAGGGTTCTCTAGCGAGAAACTTATGCTATGTTTAACTTGGCTCATATTATGTTTAGCCTCAGCTTTCGAAATGTTGTCGGATTTCATTGCTTTTAGGAAATAACAGATTAATCTTTTCATTTGTGTGTGTTCAATTGGCCATCTAATAGGAGTGTATGTTGGGTTGATTGTAGCTCTGAGTGTGTTGTTAAGGATCTGAGTTTAATTAATCATGTAGGAAAAACAAAAACCGGCCTCTGTGGTGCAGTAGTTAAGCCATTGGACTACAGACTGGTAGTTACAGGGTTCGCAGCCCGGTACCGTCTCCAACTCAGAGCGAGTTCTTAAGGGCTCAATGGTTAGTTGTAAGGTCACTACACCCTCTTCTCTCTCACTAACCACTAAACAACTAACAACTAACCCACTGTCCTGGACAGACAGCCTAGATAGCTGAGGTGTGTGACCAGGACAGCGTGCTTGAACCTTAATTGGATATAAGCACGAAAATAAGTTAAAATAAATGAAGACCAAATAAAGAGGATTATGATGGGGTGGGGTTTTTTTTTAGTGTGTGTATTGGGGGGCAATTTGATGATGTTAACAAAGATGAACATTATCCAAACTTTTAAATGTCTGTTTTCAGCTTTACCGCTGTTTGTCCAAAAGGTTCCATATTCTCTAACCAAGACTTATCATGGTTTTGATTGATTCATTGCATACATTCGGAATGGGTGCCACCCGTTTAGACCATTAAGCAACCCTAACCCTAGGTTGAGTTGTGGTACCCAACCACCAGTATTAAAATTTCTGGATTTTATTTCATAACCAACTTTCATAACTGTGTTCAGATATTCATAACATTATTTTAAGAGGTGTAGAGTGTATATATTTATTGGTGTTGGAGGGTAGGGGACGGGTATTTGTAGGTATCTGATCAGTAATGTGCCTTGTAAACAATACCATCTTTGAAACAGGTTGAAAGACAAACATAGTTTTAAAAAAGGGTTTTCTCAAATTTGTGGTGCGTGTGTTTGAATAGAAATGATATAACAATACACTATCGTATAAAATAGACTTTACAAGGTCTATACAATGATACATTGATTTAGAGCAGCAATGTATGAGATGCATATATGTTTTTAATGTAGTTGGATAAAAAAGAGAAGACATTAAATTGTATGAATCTGTGAACATGCCTGATTAATGAAACCATAATTCTCATGTTTAGCTGCAGAAATTCCCTTGCATTCAAGGTGTTTGTATATTTTTTTAATAAATTATTTTATGTAATTAACCATAAACATAAATGAGTATATTTTTATTACTCACCCAAACATATTTTTTATGAAAAGTTAAGTATCACGATATGTATCCTATTGTGACACACATTTTTATACATATTTTTTTGTACTGTACTGTACTGTACTGTATCGTATTGTTCTGCATTGTATTGTACTGCATTATATTGTATTGTATTGTATTATACTGTACTGTACTGTATTGTACTGTACTGTACTGTATTGCAACCTACCTGTATGATCACACATGTGCTTGTGTGTGATGTTCAAGCAAATTGTTGCAAACAACATTGTTTGGGAAACATTTACTCAATAATAATAATAATAGTAATAATAAATGTTCTCTAGATACAAAGCATCAAAAGAAAAAGTGTTTTTGTTATTGTGTTTTGTTATTGTGTTAAGTACAGTTTTTAAATCTTTGTTATGAAAGTAAACAGATCAATACTGTTTGATGTGGTCACCTGCAGTGTATCAATCTTGTAGTACAGTAATTATTATTTAGTGATAATGCTAATTTCTGTTTGAGCAAATCATAATGGGTTATGCTTTGGTAGTTCAGTTATTGTGCTGTAGGACAAATTTGTACTTGTAAATCACAGCAACAGGTGTCTTGAGCCACTAATGGGACAATAATTGCAGACATATTCTATGTGAATTGTTAACAAATTGCAATACATGTTCATTATGTTTCAGATACTTAGGACAAGGGCAGATTTAAGGGTGTGTCCGGGGCGACCCAGCCCAGCCTCCTTTTTCTGGGGGCAGCACACTGCTCTCTTACCAACATTGTCCCACACACACACATCGAGTGCCAGTATTCAAATTAATGTAGGTCATATTCCACTTTTTCACTAAACACTGGATCTGCCCATACAATAGAGAATTTTTTACACAATTGATGGCAGTGATCCACAGATACATGCAATGTGCAATGAAGTTGGAGTATTTCACTGTAAAAAGCAACATTTGCAGATGTCATAAAATTAATCTTTTGTTGGCTTATTTGATCAAACCTACATGTTTAGTGCGTCTTGGTCGTTATTGTCATATAAAAGCACACACACACACCTCAAAAAAAAAGAAGAAAAAAAAAGAAGAAATGCATTTAAGTAAACAACAAACAAAAATTAGTTGTCATAATCAATTTACCGGTAAATATTTACAAACTTGATTCTTGATTTGACAAAATAGTTTATTTACTACATGTATTTATTCAATTTGAAATAGTCAGATTTAATCAAAATATGGTTATTTCCAATATTTATTTATTTATTTATTATTTGGATAGGGTATACATATTTATTATGGCAGTGGATAAAAAGTGCATTAAACATGCACATTGAAAATAGAATGGGCAAAGTATTTTGTTTTCATCATCAAGCAGTATTTTAGTTAGTGTAAATTGACCTGTGTTTTTACCAGACAAATTGAGTTTGCTTGTCACTGAACATAACGGCATTCACTATAAGATTGTTATGTATTTGTTCAAGAGCTAAACATTAAGATCACCAAGTAGTTGTGAAAACTAACAAATGAACTGTAGGATCATCGCCATAGCTGTTACTGCTTGTATCACTAATATCGTTGTATATCGTAAACTGGTTTCTCATGTCACCTGGTCACATTTAACAGTGTTTTAAAATACCTGTCATATAGAGACGGCTACATATGACAAACAATTTCTATATTCATTACTGTGCATTCTAATGTAGCTACGTTGTAGATTTACCCTAGGATTTAGACAGGCCTATCTGTTAGTTTTTGGCAGATCTGTTTTTACGTTATTGACAGATATTAAATGTGTGTTATGGTGTGTGTGGGTCGGGGATAGTGGCTACTGTTGTTTTTAACCTAACAGTAACAAATGTAAATATAGAAAGTTCTGTGTTATGGACAGTATAAAACATTTATTTGTATGGTTTCATATAAATTTATGATGACTTAATTGTTTAAGTATTTTAATTATGGTCCTTGTTTGTTTTTTTAAAATGTAGTTTGTTGGATGTTGAGTAACAAAAAGTGTTTCCGGGAACCCAACTCTACATAGAAAAAAGGGCTGACCCTTATTTTTTTTTAATGTATTTTTTTTTTTCTCTTGATTTAAAAAAATTAAAATTTAGTAAAAAGAAATTGACTAATTTTGAATTAACCCTATATTGGATTTCACCTGACCATAGTTTTAAAATATGCTGAAACACATATTCGTTTATGTTCCATACATAATTTATTTGGTTTTAATTGAAAGCTGATTTAAATGTTAAATAACCTAGTGCAGCATGTTCCACACTGCTTGAGAATTTTCATATAATGTTTCACATAGACTGTTACTCTATTAGATTATTGATGAGTTATGGTCATTGTGGGTTTGGGCATTACCTGTGTAGGATTTCACAATATATAAACCTATTTTACGAGTTATGTTGAAATACCTTTGTGCAAACATGTTCTTCAATGTATCGAAATAGTTGTTTTAATCAACACATTGATATGTCTCTGCATGTCGTGATCCATAAGAAAATACCAGTGAAGTCAGATGTTTAACACGGTTTGAAACTACCCTGGGGTGTTAAACATTGATTCAATGGGACTACGATACTGCCAAAAGGAATTGTAAGTGGTGCATGACATCATGTTAACTTTCAAAAGGGTCCACATAATAGACAGAACCCCAGGGAGATGAATCTTAGCTGGATGAATTCCAGGGTAGCTTGTTGAATTGTGGTGGATTAATGTCTGATATTAGCATGTTGATAAGTCTTTGCAGATCAACACTGTGGAAAACATTACTTTAATGACTAAATATAACAGAAATATACATATGTGTACATACAGTGATATTTTACTGTGTCATTTTCTTTTATTATCCCATTTTACGAAATGCTCTTGATACTAAAATCACTTTTAACTGCCTGAATACCATAATGTTAGCACTAAGATCACTTAATGAAACTGGGGCCCAGTGAATAAATGAATGAATGAATGAATGAATGTTTAACGACACCCCTGCACAAAAATACACATTAGCTGTTAGGTGTGATAAAGTGAAAATTTGTAGGTTATTCTTTTAAAGCATATACATCTTTGTAACTTTCATATGGATTAAAATGTTTGGCAGTAGATGCAGAAGTAGCAGTTATATTCCATTCCATAAAGCTTAAAATAAATGTCATATAATAAAAAATAAAAAAATAAAAGAAGATATGTAACAAAACTGCATGACAAGAAAGGTGGTGGTGGGAGAACAAATATTTGCCAAAAAGAAAAAAGTTTTAACATTTTAATAATACATGTACCACAATTTTATTTTATTTTTAAAATCAGCACATAATACAGTTTTTGTTGTAACATTGGCTTAATACACAAAACGATAGCAACACATGCATTTGTTACCACTTAAATATTTATAAGTAAATTTTCCACTAAAATATGACATTTGAATTTCCTCTGTAGAAATGTTTATATCCTATGATGGTACGGTAAAGTATATATTATGTTTCCTGTGAACACCATGCTGTTGAATGATATTAGTGGTTGGTCTGTAGCTCAGATCTCCTTGGCCATCATCAAGTTAAAAAGTAATTAAGAGTAAATGAATTAATGAATGTTTAACGACACCCCAGCACGAAAAATACATCGGCTATTGGGTGTCAAACTATGGTAATGCAAACAAATAAGCTGAGGATCAACATCAATATAAAAATTCAACATTTAAATAAAAACAGTGTAAAGAACTGTGCAAAAATACAAATATCACAGATAGATACTGACTTTTACTCAAAATTTCAATTTGTGCTGTATTGGCCATTCTCAAAGAGAATGTTACACCCCTGCACCACAGTGAGGTTACAGCACGCGCAGGGGAAGTAATTAAGAGATTATCTCATCATTTCCTCAATTATTACACAGCAGAGGTAACAACAGAGATGAGGCCAGTACTATGTCACTGGAAATGTCACATGTGGAGTCAACTGTTGGGCTTTGGCTTAGTGATAATCAAACTATAGTCATTGCAGCATCATCCTACATCCATATGGAGGATTTACAAATATGTCACACAGAGCATGGATCACAGCACTATTGCTGCCAGTCGGTGGCATGGAGGTGACTAGTTTAATTCAACTGAAAAGAGTTTCACTCTTCTTTATTTTATTTTGGTAGGCAGGATTTAGCTCAGTCGGTTGAGTGCTCGCTTGATGTGCTTGTGTCACAAGATCTCGTTACAACTATTGCACTACAACTGGCATTAAAGGCCATGGTATGTGCTTTTCTGTCTGTGGGAAGTGCATATAAAAGATCATTTGCTGCTAATGAAAAAAATGCAGCAGATTTCCTTCAATGACAT
This sequence comes from Gigantopelta aegis, assembly GCF_016097555.1. Lineage (NCBI taxonomy): Eukaryota > Metazoa > Mollusca > Gastropoda > Neomphalida > Peltospiridae > Gigantopelta > Gigantopelta aegis. The sequence continues at coordinate 60,548,199 of NC_054707.1, read as the reverse complement.
CCAATAGCTGATGATTAATTAATCAGTGTCTCTAGTGGTGTCTTTAAACTAAACAAACTTGAACTTACAATGAGAACTGATTGCAAGGTTGAGAGGAATATTCCTGTGAGATAGTTTGACAGAAACACTGTACAGAATAGATAATAATTGTAGTAATTTCCTCCATCTCTTATACTGAGCACCACATGAATGACAAGGTGTGGAGCTAACATAGTAAAATTCTCTTTAATAGTGTGAACAAGAATAATTCATGGACTTTCACTTGTTCAGAATGCAGTTTTTAAAAGTTAGTTTTTTCTTTCATTCTAACCATACATATACATGTATCTGTTATGTTGACATTTGTTTTATTTTCAGTCTTTTTTTTAATTCTTGGTGGCGATACTGGTTATAAATACAATGTGTGAAGTAATTACTGCGCCTATGCTTAGAACATATTTTTTCATATTGTTAATTATTAGTAAATCATACTAGCGTTGATTTCATGATTTACAGTGTTAGTTTTCTGTTTGTTAAATGACTATCAAGACACATTCAGCCCTGCAGTGTCCATGTTTTATTATGTACAACTCGGGAAGAATATTGTTTGTTTTCCTCTTAGATCAGCTTTGGCATGAAAAGATTCTGTTTTCTTAAGCCTTAATTGAGATTAAGCTGTGTTTTCTTTGCTTTGTCCAGTGTAGACCACATAAAACATTTCATATGTTCTTGTTAATGGAATTTCATTATCAAACAGATGTGTAAAAGCACCAATTTTTTTTTCTTTTGACAAATACTTGATATCTGAATAGAAATATTAGATGCTGCTGTCCCCAGTAGTCAATGGGTGTTTATAATTTATTGTGTATATCAGTGGAGGTGGCAGGACTTGTAAGTGTTTGTTTTGTTAGCACCTTTTCTGCTTCGTTGCTTGCCGTCAATGCGATCTTTGATTTGTTTGGTCACGTTAGAAGCAGATACTGACTTTGGGGTGAGATATATAAATACACAATGCATTGCAAGAGTTAATAAAAATTACTAACTTGACAATTAACTGAGTTTTATTCGGTGAATTGTAATTTTGCTATATCTTATTAAACGTTGGGAGATTTGATCTATACGATCTTTTTATGATACCCATAGTTAATACCACTCTGTTATGCTATTGGGTTTTATTTAATGTTAGCGAGTTATGCTATTGGGTTTCTTTTTATTAAATAATACTGAAAGAATATATTTTGTGCATGCATGCCTTTGCAAAGTATTTACATTATCTGGATCTGAGTATTTTATTAAATGGTCAGTGTATATATTAAATCACTTGGAGTTGTTGGCTGAAAAGACTTTTGTGTGGTGGCTAATATATATTTTCAAAGCTTAACAGTGAATACCTGAGAATTATTTGACATATATGTACTAATGTCATCTCAGGTGTATCTTTTTGTAGGTTAGTTATGTGACCTTTAATGCTGTCCAGGCATTAATCACATGATATTGGGGGGGGGGGGGGGGGGGGGGGGGGCATTGTTTTGTATATCACCCACCTTCATAATTAAATTTTATTTACATCAAGTACATATTTAGAAAAAAAATATGACTGGGCCCATCAGGTATAAAATAGTGATTGTTACCCCAGCCGTCAATAATAATGGGGAAATATTTTTTCACATTTTGTCAGTCAGAAATATGTGTTGGTGTGAAATGCACTGTTATATTATAGATTGTCTTTTTTAACAAAAGCAATAGAAATTTGGCTAATGCAAATTATTCGTGAATGTGTGTAAAATTAAATAAGACTTAATGTGTAAACTGGTTTACAGTGTTTCTATATATCTCTACATATATGGATATAAAATGTTTGGGATTTTTTTGGAGAAAAATAGCTGAGGTCATACATAGAATAACAAACTCAGACCCAGTTATTATCCTTTTTTATTTTTTTTTACTTCTTCATAAAATAATTTTCATTTGTTGCTCGCTAAGGCTCATGACAAGTGAAAATTATTATGAAATAAACAAATTTAAAAGCTGGTAATTTTCTTTTATTATCCTCTATTACTATTGAAAGTCCTTATTCAGCTACTGATGGACATAATAAACTGCAGAAAGTGGATTCCCCATGTTCCGTGTATTAATTTCCTGATTAAATAGTTCATTTGTTATTTCACAATAATTTATATTGATGAAATAGTTATACACTTGGAAATATAACAGTTGAACATGATAATCTTTGAAGTTCATTGAAGTATAAACGACAGATCCACTTTGCACACTTATGTATGAACGGCTTTGCACTAATATGCTACGCCATTCATACAGTGTGTGTAACTGTAAAGCGGTCGTGTGGTTTATACTTCCATGAACATCAAAAAAAATATTCCATTCAATTCTTAAATGAATCCTATTATAGTAACAGCTAATTATAGAATTATGTTTGTTTTTTCGAAACTCGATCCATATAATATAATAATATGCTTTTGGACATAAACTATTGACAAAATGTCATCTTTATAATATTAATTACATTATGCTTGCATGTGTACAGACCATTTGAATAGAAGACAGTCAACAGTGACTATAAATGCTTATGGTAGATAGGAACATACTAAATATATGTTGTTGCTTTTTTGCTAGTCATTACTTAATTCCACTTTAAATTGGGAGGGGGGGGGGGGGAGGACTATTATAAATATGAATAAAGCATTCACATTTGTATACTTGCACATTTATTGGGTATAAACTGGAAAAAAGTGTTAACAAATTGGTGAATTTAGTTTAAGTTTGTCTTAGTAAAATACAACAAAACAGGTTTGTTAAACATGAGGGATAGTTCTATATTTAACGTTCTTGGCAGATTAAAAAAAATATACATTTGTAAATTTCAAATTTTATTCCTATTTTCAAGGAACATTTTATTCTGTATCACATTATAATTCGCTATGCAAGTTTCAGAGATTGTTACATAATTCTAAAACATTAAACAGCAGAAGCTAATCAGTTTTCAAATGACTGTAAATGTCACTAATCTAAATTTTGAAAATAAAATGTTTCCTGATTTATGGGTTTCATGGCCAGGTAAAACTCCATGAATACAATTTACTATATGACCCTTTGTGCGGTAATGAAACTTTAGTTTTTGTAAAATACATAGTAGTAGTATATAGTAATTCATGTGATACAGCATTGAGCTTGGTTGCCATTTTGTTTTAAAAAGTTTGATTGGTGACAATACTGATGAATATGAAATAGATTATTATTTAATGCATAGTAAATCATTACACAATTCTCAACAAAGCGTTCCGTGTGTTAGATCACCAATCACATATTGCCAAGTCCTTTATTTTCATTGTATGAGGATATAATTTTGTTAAGACATCCTGGTAACCTCTTTCAATTTATGGCTCTGAGTTCCTTCACTTCCCGTTTACCCACATAGTCAGCGTCTTGCTACCCAACAACACATTTACAGGTCTTATCTCTCTAAGCATGGCACTGTATGCCCCACCCCTGTGCCAGCCAGTGGGGTAAGTTTATTCATACAATCAAATGTAGTTCTGGATGTGTGGCAGTTGCTCAGCTTGTGCTCTCGGTATTTGATATTTCATGTTTAATAATAGTGGTGTAGTTCTGAAAATAAAGAGTAAAATATTTTAGTAATATGTTATACCATCCCATGCTTTTCACATTCATTAAATTGCTTAAAGTAAGCTATTTTGTAGCTCCGCTGTGACATTCATCACCAAAGTGTAGTTTGATAACCAATAGCCAATATATTTTTTGTGCTGGGGTGTTGTTAAACATTCATTCATTCATTCATTCATTCATTCATCCATCCATCAGCAAATTAAGCTTTTCTGATAACAATTTGTCCATCATTGGCCAACTAGCAACTTTAGCCTTGAAGTCTTTTCTCCTGTTTTCTGTTTTATGATTTTCAAAACAACCTTGCTAGCTACACGTTTGAATTTTTGGTGGGGTTTTAAAATTCTAAATGTAGAATTGATACAAGGGCGGGACGTAGCCCAGTGGGAAAGCACTTGCTTGATGCACAGTCGGTTTAAGATTAATCCCTATCAGTGGGCCCATTGGGCTATTTCTCGTTCACAGCTGGTATATCAAAGGCATTGGTATGTGCTATCCTGTCTGTGGGATGGTGCGTATAAAAGACCCCTTGTTACTAATAGAAAAATGTAGCTGGTTTCCCCTCTAAGACTATATATAAAATTTACCAAATGTTTGACATCCAATAGTCAATGATTAATAAATCAATGTACTCTAGTGATGTCATTAAACAAAACAAACTTTAATAATTCATACAGTTTCTGTGCTGGTGGGTGTTATTATTAATCCCCCACCCCTCTTATTTACTATATGTGTTTAACGTAAAGATTGTGCTCTGCATGCAACTGATATGGATTAAATTGTAGTATAACACATACATGAGCTGTACAGGTATTCTCAAAGATACAGCTTAGTTTCTTAAAATGAAGAATAATGAAAATCTTATTTATAACTTAAGTATAAATTATTTGCTGAGCAATTAGTCACACTAAGTATTAAACCTGTAACAAGAAACTGAATCGGAAGTATCTAGCATCAAGATCAATTCACCTGATAACCTACCTATTAACACTGAATGGACTGGCCTTCCATTACTTAGGTCAGTGGACATAAAGCCGGTGCAGTTGATTTGACAGGTGAGGCAGGTAGAGGATTTTGATTTCTGTTTGCAGTTACCTATGGGGGTTTAGCTACATTTAGTAGTCATAGTTGACAGTAATACCCAGGTAATACACAGTGGGTGTGTGGAACTGCTCAGGCTGTGTATATGTGTGTGTGCGTGTTATACGGGATATACTGACAGGCTGTAGATGTTCTCCACTTGACTAATCAATGCTTGTCATGCTTTCGTTGGAGCAGGGCTCTGTTGTGCCAGAGATTCCGCGATTCTGTCTTTTGGAGAAGCTACCTGTAGGGAAATAGTTTTTCTTTTCAAAGTATTCTTGTTTCACATGGGGAAAAGTGCCAGTTTGATATGTGGCAGGTAAGAATTGTTTGGAAAGTGTACAATTTTGTATCAACAGAATAGATTTATTGCAATTGTTTTCTGTTCATTTAGTTGGCATCAGTAGTTTGTTAATAAAACGTTCTATACGTATGTTTGCAACAAAAAAAAAAGAAAAAAAAAGAAAGTTGTAATGTTCAGTTATATATTTGGTAATTTTTGTGTCACCTTGACAAAATTGATAAAAATGGGATATTTGTGTTACTTTTCTACTACTAGTGTGGTGTCAAAAGTTGCAAAATCATGTACAAGTTTTGCAATTAAAGCTGTATGTTGAAATTTCATGTTTTAATTCAGTTTTCACAAACTGTCAGGTCCAGATCAATAAAATGTAACACATTTGTTTAAGTTTTAAATTAATTTTATAATTTATTATTATAACAGATATTCACATTTGTTTTGAGTGGATGTATTTTTTTTAAACAAGTGAAAAAAGTCATTCATTCATTTTTGTTATGTCACAAATTTCTAAATGTTTTTAAAACACAATCAGTTTATAGTTATTTCATTCCAATATGCACTAATGTCACTCAATCATACTGTTCTGGGAACAGTTAATGGGTTGGCTCAGACTTTGCCATGAAAGAAATTGAAGGGAGTGATTAATTAGGAAGCTATTTAAAATATTACCATATTGAAACTATATACAGTCAGGGGCGAGATGTAGCCCAGTGGCAAAGCGCTCAGTTTGGGATCGATCCCCGTCAGTGGGCCCATTGGGCTATTTCTCACTCCAGCCAGTGCACCACGGCTGGTACATCAAAGGCTGTGGTATGTGCTATCTTGTCAATGGGATGATGCATATAAAAGATCCTTTGCTGCTAATCGAAAAGAGTAGCGCATGAAGTGGCGACAGCGGGTTTCCTCCCTCAATATCTATATGGTCCTTAACCATATATCTGACACCATATAACTGTAAATGAAATGTGTTGAGTGCGTCATTGAATAAAACATTTCCTTTCCTTTTCCTTTCTGTATAAATTTGCTTGCTAAGTAAAGTGATAGCTTCCTTTAGACAGGGAGGTCTATTAATAATGTAGACATATAAACTAGCAGAAAGGCATCTATCACATGCACAAAATCATAATTATAAAACTGCATATAGAATATCCCTTGCTACTTTTTGGTAATAACCTATATGTCAGTCTTTAAACATTCATTCCTTTCTGTTCATTTCAGAGTATCATTTATATATCACAGCCTTTGATATATCAGTGATGATCAAAGCACTGGTTTATATACACACAGTATATTGTTAATAGGTATGCACTAACGTTTTGATTAGATTGATCAGGTTAGTAAATACACATAGAAAAAGCAGATAAAGCAGTTTGACAGACTGGAATGTTGATCTCAGTTGTAGTCTTTCATGATGTTTTGTTGGGCAGTTGACAGTATGAAGTGTTAAGGTTAGGAAAAGAAACCCGGGGTTACTGCCAGAACAAGGCAGGTTGATCTGCAAGACTGGGGTGGGTTACATTATGTATGCATGTGCAAAAAAAAGAGAAGAGTGTTTCTTTTTTTATTTATTCTAGTGGTCATACTTATTGCATTGTTGATTGACCAACATTATACGAGACAGAATATGTTGAATATTGTATTTCTATGGCAGTCATTTGAAAAAAAGAAAATGGAAAGAATTAGTTTTTTTTTTTATAAAAGTAAAAAAAGGATTAATTTTGTACTCCACTAGAGGAGTAGGATGTAGTCCAATGGTAAACCGTTTGTCAGAAATAAGGGCGGGATGTAGTGCAGTGGTAAACCATTTGCCAGAAATAGGGGCGGGATGTAGTGCAGTGGTAAAGCATTTGCCAGAAATAGGGATGGGATGTAGTGCAGTGGTAAAGCATTTGCCAGAAATAGGGGCGGGATGTAGCCCAGTAGTAAACCAGCGGGATGTAGCCCAGTGGTAAAGCATTTGCCAGAAATAGGGGTGGGATGTAGTGCAGTGGTAAAGCATTTGCCAGAAATAGGGGTGGGATGTAGTGCAGTGGTAAAGCATTTGCCAGAAATAGGGGTGGGATGTAGTGCAGTGGTAAACCATTTGCCAGAAATAGGGGCGGGATGTAGTGCAGTGGTAAAGCATTTGCCAGAAATAGGGGTGGGATGTAGTGCAGTGGTAAAGCATTTGCCAGAAATAGGGGCAGGATGTAGCCCAGTAGTAAACCAGCGGGATGTAGCCCAGTGGTAAACCATTTGCCAGAAATAGGGGTGGGATGTAGTGCAGTGGTAAAGCATTTGCCAGAAATAGGGGTGGGATGTAGTGCAGTGGTAAACCATTTGCCAGAAATAGGGGCGGGATGTAGTGCAGTGGTAAAGCATTTGCCAGAAATAGGGGTGGGATGTAGTGCAGTGGTAAAGCATTTGCCAGAAATAGGGGCGGGATGTAGCCCAGTAGTAAACCAGCGGGATGTAGCCCAGTGGTAAACCATTTGCCAGAAATAGGGGTGGGATGTAGTGCAGTGGTAAACCATTTGCCAGAAATAGGGGTGGGATGTAGTGCAGTGGTAAACCATTTGCCAGAAATAGGGGTGGGATGTAGTGCAGTGGTAAACCATTTGCCAGAAATAGGGGTGGGATGTAGTGCAGTGGTAAAGCATTTGCCAGAAATAGGGGCGGGATGTAGCGCAGTGGTAAACCATTTGCCAGAAATAGGGGCGGGATGTAGCCCAGTAGTAAACCAGCGGGATGTAGCCCAGTGGTAAAGCATTTGCCAGAAATAGGGGTGGGATGTAGTGCAGTGGTAAACCATTTGCCAGAAATAGGGGTGGGATGTAGTGCAGTGGTAAACCATTTGCCAGAAATAGGGGTGGGATGTAGTGCAGTGGTAAAGCATTTGCCAGAAATAGGGGCGGGATGTAGTGCAGTGGTAAACCATTTGCCAGAAATAGGGGCGGGATGTAGTGCAGTGGTAAACCATTTGCCAGAAATAGGGGTGGGATGTAGTGCAGTGGTAAACCATTTGCCAGAAATAGGGGCGGGATGTAGCCCAGTGGTAAACCATTTGCCAGAAATAGGGGTGGGATGTAGCCCAGTAGTAAACCATTTGCCAGAAATAGGGGCCGGATGTAGCCCAGTAGTAAACCATTTGCCAGAAATAGGGGTGGGATGTAGCCAGTGGTAAAGCATTTGCTGGAAATACCATGGGTTGTAAGTATTTTTTTTATCATTCCACTACAAGTGATACATTAGAGACTGTCCTGTTTGTTTATGAAATACCCGGTTTGGTTACAGGGTTTCTCCTCTAATATTTAACGCATTATTCTCTGTTCGTTATGGCTATTTTTATCTCCAGCCAGTGTTCCACAGCTTGTGTAGCAAAGGCCATGGTATCCTGTGTGTGGGATGATGGATTTAAAAGATCCCTTGCTGTTAATGAAAAATAGATGCCCATGGAGTGGCAACAGTGGGTTTCATCTTTTATTATCTGTGTGGTCCTTAACCATATGTCTGATACCATCAGGGAATATTTTGTTTTCTAAATCTTGATTAGTGATATTTCTAGTCAACTGAAAATTGATTAGCAATTACTGTTTAATGTTTTAAAATTGTGTAGCGATCTCTGAAACTTGTGTAGCGATTTGCGACGGAATACTGAACAAAATGTTCTCTTGACCATATAACCTTAGAGTGTATATGTTGAGTATATCGTTAAAAACAATATTTCATTATTTCTGTTCATTTGTTCAAGCTACTAATTAAACAATGTCGTGGGTGTGTTATTGATCAAATATTCGTTAACCATTTCCATGCGAGCACTACAGAAATATTATATCTAAATTGTTCAGCACTTTGACTGTAGTTGTGATGTGTGGCAAATCTATAATATAGTGTTGATCATTTACATTCTTATATTGTTTCTAGCTAACTGTTGAATCTATACTGTAGCTGTGATACACTATACTGAAAGCACTGTGGAGACTAGTTACGCAATATTACCGTATACCTGTAAGTGGATTACGACAATCATGTTAATGCTGTTACCTGGGGCCCTCTGGCTTTACCACCTTTACGTAATGCTCAGTAATTAGTTCAGTATTGCAGAATATTGTATTCTTCACCTGGGCTTGCTATCAAGAATTAGATTTCAGTGTTGGATGTGACACAGAATTATATCCGAAAATTATATCTAAAACTGGACACTTAATTGTCATGTTAGCTGGCTAATTAAGCCTGTCTACATGTATGATGATGTATTTTATCAACAAAGCATGATCATTATTTCAGTTTTCTTTTTAAAATGTGTCACTCTGTTTAAGGTTCAAGCACGCTTCTCGGGTACACATCTCAAGTATCTAGGTGGTCTGTCCAAGACGGTACTTAACAGTTAACAAAAGACAATGTGATGAAATGGTTCGATGTATCATTAAACATTGTTAAAGTTGCAAGTGCTATATTTTGCTAGGGATTTTGTGAGTATAAATTTTACATGAATCTGTGATAAACAACTACAAATTAATCAGCCTGACATATATATATACTCTTCAAAAGAAGAAACGCAAAACCACATTGTCGTAACATTTGGAAAATTGATTTAATTATTGAATGGTGAGTCCGATAATTACCAAATGTTGCAGGATTGTTCACAATTCACTCTAGTCCATTGTGAGTAAGTGATAGGACACACCACCAAGGTCAAGGTCATCTGGAGTCAATACCGGGTGTGGCCTCCGCGTGTGTTGACAACTGCCTGGCACCGCCTGCCCATTGAAGCAACCAGAGTACGGATGACGTCCCGGGGGATGGTGGCCCACTCGGCCTGCAAGGCTGCTGCCAGCTCGGGCAGGGTCTGGGGCTGTGGTTGTCGCTGTCAGAGGCGTCGGTCCAACTCGTCCCATAGATGCTCAATTGGGTTCAAATCCGGTGATTTCGATGGCCAAGGAAGGACATTAATGTTGTTGTTCTGTAGGAAAGCCGTTGTGAGACGTGCTGTGTGAGGCCTGGCGTTGTCATGTTGGAACACTGCGTTGGCGTTGGCCATAACTGGAACGATGTGTGGCCGGAGGATCTGGTCAATGTAGCCCTGTGCATTCAGGTTGCCCTGCACGTGGACCAGGTCAGTTCTGCCAGTGTGTGAGATGGCTGCCCACACCATGACACTATCCCCGCCGAATCTGTCCACTTCCTGCACGCAGTTTGCCGCATAACGTTCACCACGACGCCTATACACGCGACATCTTCCATCATGACGTCGGAGCAGAAATCGGGACTCGTCACTGAACCACACCTGTCTCCATCGCAGTTGAGGCCATTGTCGATGAATCTGGCACCACTGCAGTCGGAGTCGACGGTGTTGTGGTGTTAAGATGACACCTCGAACTGGACGTCTGGCACGAATTCCTACCTCACGTAGGCGGTTCCGTGCGGTCTGGTCGGATATCCTGCGCAAACCTGGTATTGCTGCGGCTGTGGAGGTGGCAGTAGTCGATCGTTCCCGAAGGTGGCGTACCCGGATGTAGCGGTCCTGCCCGGGGGTAGTGACCCGTGGTCGACCGGATCTAGGGAGGTCACGTGTTGATCCATGTTGCTGGTAACGGTCCCACAGTCTGGAGATGGTGCTTGGGGACACATGGAATGCCCTGGCAACGGCCGTTCTGGATTCGCCTGCGTCTAGTCGGCCGATGGCATTGTTTCTCTGCGGTTCACTGAGACGTGGCATGTCCTGGATTGTCAACTGTCGGCCAGATACAGAGGCCAGGCAAGCGAACACCCTGCACTTTTATACTGTCGGTGTTCATGTTGCACGTGCAGACAACGCACGTGCAGTGGTGACATGGTTTGGACGTGGCTGCGTTTTTGCGAATATTCACATTTTGGAACTTTATTGTACAGTAGCTGCGTTTTATCGAATGTAACCGTGGGAATGTGTTTGGGACATGCAATGACCTTATATTCACAAAGCATGAACCGGTAGGAAACATAAAATCGGAGTTATAACCCATTTGCACCCTTTTGCGTTTCTTTTTTTGAAGAGTATATATATATATATATATATATATATATATATATATATATATATATATATGTACTCTTTACATAATTAACTCAAAGCTATCAAAATAGTAATGTCTTGTGTTAACAAAAATCCATAGCCAAAATAAAGAAGTATATATTATAGAGAGAACATTTTCATGGTGTGTCCATGGCAGAAACATTATTTTGATAATTCACAGATTTGGTCAATTTTAACTTGTAGTTTTAAAGGAAACCTGCTATATTTTTTCCATCTTTTATATGCACTTTCCCATAGTCAGGACAGCACAGGATATACCAATCATGGTGCAATGCATGATGCAGTCACCTCAGCCGAGCGCTCTACTGACTTGAGACGTGAAGACTTAACCACCACTTTATGAATAAGTAGCTTTTGTAATTGGGGTCCTCATGCACTATCGGTATAGGATCGATCCCATTGGGCTTTTGTTTGTTCTAGCCATTGTTCCACAACTGGTATGTCTGTGAGATGATGTGCACATATAAAAGATCCCTTCTTGTTAATTGAAAAGAGTAGCCGATGGAGTGACGGCAGTGGGTTTCCTCTCTGATTATTTCTATGGTCATTAACCATAAATGTATATTCGACACTTTGTAGCCGTAATTAAAATGTGTTTAGTGCATCAATAAATAAAATATTTCTTTCTTTTCTTTATTGCTCATGGGTAATTCTTATCATTCTTTGTAGACAGGTGATTTGTTTGCATAATAACTAGGTAGGACATATTTGGTCCCATACAATGAATTATAATAACTTGAACTTGATCTTTAATTTTGTTGAAGGTTTACAACAGTACTTGCTCACAAGTGACAGATAATTCGTAACTCCTAGTAGTGAGTTGGTTATTGTTTTTGCTATTCTAGTAACTCATGTACATGTTTTTAAACAGAAAATTCCTAAGCTTTTTTAACACTTCAATTTTGTGTTTATATCCAACCAAGGTCCAAGCATGCTGTCCTGGACACACATAGTAACAGTTTTTGTCTGTCTGTCTAGGACAGTGGGTTAATGATTAGTGGTTAGTATAAGCAGCTTTATACTCTGATATCCACTGAGTCGTTAAAACTCACTGTGGGTTGGACCTTTTACCAGCCTTAAGTACAACAGCTTAACCACTGGGAATGGTCTACTGGATTTTCACATATTACTTGTGTGTCCTTATATCTGTATTGTGCCACGCCTACTTACCTCTGTACATATAGCACAGTACTCGAAGCAGTCCCAAGATGAAAATGTATATACTACATTTAAAAACCCGATGTTGATACATGTATATGCTTATTTAAAATGAAAATTTGAAATCAAAACATATGTTGATACAGAAAATGAAAACAAATTAAGTTAATACAGAAAAAATAAAAAACTTGTCTTAATACATACATCTATATTCAAAATTATTTTATTTATTTATTTAATGTTGGGGCCATTTAAGGAGAACTATATCACTCTTGCTCCCCATCACACTCCTAGTTTAAGGAGAGCAATTTTTAGCTCCCCTTTGCATGTGAATTTATATGGTGTTATTGTAGTAATATCATAAACGGTTCCCCATAACCTAAGTTGAGATCTCACTAATGGTTAATGCAATCATCAGGTAGAAATTTAAAACTGCACCTGTCTGAGACTGACTTGTATAATGTACAAGTCTCTAAATGACTGTCATCTACTTACCACTTGTGACACCCAATAGCCGATGTGTATTTTTGTGCTGGAATGTCGTTAAACATTCATTCATTCATTCATCCATTCTTTCCACAGCAAACCATTCCATTAGATATACATAATATAATTGAAACGTAGCTGCTGTTTCTGCTTTATTAACTTACTTTTTGGTGTTGGCAAGGCCGGTGCAAAACCATACAATTATTGAACAATACTTTCTTTTGCTTCATTAAATGACTCTGACATGGGGTGTGACGTTCAATAGGCTGTGGGTTACCGGAAGTGCTGGCAACTATTTTTCTGATGAAAATACACAATGTCCGCAAAGTGGTGGACACACAAGTTACTATGCATACTGACCACATTGTCTGTCACTGGTGAGCTTATTGAGAGGAGGAAATGACCAACATTTATTATGGAAAAGATCGGAACAAAAAAACCCTGATATCGCGGTGAAAGGACCGTCGTGCAACTCTAATTATATGATATTATATGACGGCTTTTAGATCCTAGTATACATGCTTGGGTTGCCAAGACAACTGAAGTAGATATAGTAATATTAGTGAGACTGGTAAATGAAAATTCATAAGTACCAATTAGTGTATGAAGAATGAAGGCTTACATGGTCTACTCGTAATATACTTGTAGGCTGAGTTCAGTCACTTTTCTTTGTCATGATCACAGGTGCTTAGGTTGTAGGATCAAACCCCTTCTGAGGAAGGAAGGAAATGTTTTATTTAACGACACACTCAACACATTTTATTTACGGTTATATGGCGTCAGACATGGTTAAGGACCACACAGATATAGAGAGGAAACCCGCTGTCGCCACTTCATGAGTACTCTTTTTCAATTAGCAGCAAGGGATCTTTTATATGCACCATCCCACAGACAGGATAACACATAGCACTGCCTTTGATATACCCGTCGTGGTGCACTGGCTGGAGCGAAAAATTAGCCCATCGACAGGAATCGATCCCAGACCGACCCCACATCAAGCGAATGCTTTATCACTGGGCTACGTCCTGCCTCCCCCTTCTGGGGATCCATTCTCTGGTTAGATCCCCCCTGCCCCCCCATCCAAACCAGTACCCCACAACTGGGATATCATAGGCTGTGGTATGTGCTGTCCTGCATATAGGAAAATGAAAAATGATGCTAATGGAAAAATGTAGCTGGTTTCATCTATGTCCGAATTCTTAGCCCAGTAGTAAGGTGCTCGCTTGATGCATGGTCAGTCTGGGATCAAATCACATCGGTGAGCCCATTTGGCTATTTCTCATTCCAGCCAGTACACCACAACTGGTATATCAATGATTGTGGTATGTGCTGTCCTGTCTGTGGGATGGTAAATATAAAAGATCCATTGCTATATTAAACTTACCAAATGTTTTATATCCAATAGCCAATGATTAATAAATCAGTGTGCTCTAGTGGTGTCGTTATACAAAACAAACTTTGACTATGTCAGAATTATCAAATGTTTCACCTCCAGTAGCTGATGATAAATAAAACAATGTGCTCTAGTGGTGTCTTTAAACAAGTCAAATTTTTAACTGTCATGATTATATACAGGGTTTTAAGTTTATTGGGATGACAAACACCTGATGTATGCAAATTGAGCATAAAATAGACGATATAGTGCTAGGGACCTTTTCCTTAATTTAGGATCCCATATGGGAACTTTAAAGGGATGGCCAAGTTGTGGCTGTGGACCTTGGTGAAACGTTTTATTATTTATGATCTACAATACTGATCTTATTGATTTTAGTTCACATGGATGATGCACATTTATGCATTTTGTCCTGGGTTTTTTTATTTTATTAATTAATAATACCTTTTTGGGTGCTTTATAAAGGCAATTTTAGAATTAATTACTGAAAAAGGCTTGTTTAATCTCAGGGCAGCATGGTGCTGATTAAGGCAAGATGGTGCTAGACTATTGAGGCATGGTGCTGCACCATGCTAAAACAAGCTAGGGAAAACACTACATGCACATTTATGCATTTTGTCCTGGGTTTCTTTTTGTCCTTTTTTTTTGGGGGGGGGGGGGGTGTTGTGTATAATTTTTGTATTAAGCATTTTTACACTTGTACCTTTTCCAATTTACAACACTTGTATTCTTGTGCAATCATATTGTATGAAATGCGTGGTCATGAATCTGAATAATGTGATATGGTATTAAAACGAGCCACGCTTCAAAATTCAATTTGATTTGCATGTGCCACCAAGGTTTTACTGAAAGTTGTTATTTCTCTATTCCATTTCCAGTCAATTACAGGCCTTGTCTGCTATTTTCATTTACACTGTGGAAAATTGGCATTTTACCATGAAGTATGTAGGTCCCCAAAGTCAGTGTTTCTTCTCTAGTCGCTGAACTCCAGCTGCTAAATGGAACAGGATATAACATCACATGTAGTGGTAGAGTGCTGAGATGCTGTGGGGCATAGGATCAATGCTCTTTAGTGGATTTACAGAACGTTTTATATGGGATTTAACTAGGTCTTTAGAGCAATTGTCAGGGTTTGACCCCCACCCCTCCTTTTTTTTCAAAGAGTTTTCCTGTAAACACAATTTAAAAAAGAAAAGACATAACTGCCTATATTAAGCAGCCACATGTTTTGTGAATAAATGTTTTAACAAAATGTAATTTTACTATTATATCAAATCTTATATTAGATAGTACAGATTTAAAAATGAAAATAAAATTCTTATATATTTTAAAATCTGCTAACACTATTTTTTGATGTTACATATGCAGTCAAACACCTAAAAACCAGATTCTCAGTAAACTGGAATTAACTCAAAACTGGATGTTTTTCACGGTCCTTTTTCAAATATAAATACAGAACAGAACCTCTCTAAACCAGATATCCCGTAAACTGGACTTTTGCTTGATTCCATGGGTGTCCAGTTTAGAGAGGTTTCACTGTATAAGTGGAGGATTAGGGTGTTTGTTATCCATCCCGATCTTCATTTCCCAAAAGACAAGCTGCAAGACTTACTGTTACTTACTGTGTAAACCACTTGCACCAACCAATGATCCATAACTGGTTCAACAAAGGCCATGGTTTGTGCTATGCTGCCTGTGGAAAGGGCAAATATAAGATCCCTTGCTGCCTGTCGTAAAAGAGTAGCCTATGTGGCGACAGCAGGTTTCCTCTAAAAAAAATCAAGTGTCAGAGTGACCATATGTTTGACGTCCAATAGCCAATGATAAGATAAAAAATCAATGTGCTCTAGTGGCGTCGTTAAATAAAACAAACTTTTTTTTTTTTACATGTAGTTTACCGGTACTTGGTGCATATCAAACAGAAAAATCGTACAGATCCTTGTTGTTGAAATGCAAATGAACAATACAAACTGAGCCCACATAAAATTTAACTACCTTCAGCTTGGCATTTAGAGTTTTCAATTTAAATGAAAATTATTCTGGTCATTAAATTCAAGCATCCTGTTTTATTATGATCATTTGGTCATTATCTACATGTATCATTGTATGATACATATTACATATAAATAGGTGAGTAAATAAATATTAATGATTTCTTCATGTTCTGTAATAAATATTTAAACCCTGTCTCATTGACTGGGTTTTTTGGGTCAGTTATTTCATTTTGGCTTGATGTAAAGAGAAAAGGAAAAGTATTTTGAAAATAACAATAATGTTGTGTTTTTATTTATAATTTGTAAAGACATTGGTCCAAGAGGTAAATAAAACAGCACTACTTTTGATGAAGAATGAAATTATACTTTCTCTGTTAATTGGGGTGCGGGACATAGCCCAGTGGTAAACCGTCCACTTGATGCGCGGTCGGTCCAGGATCGATCCTCATCAGCAGACTCATTGGGCTATTTCTCGTTCCAGCCAGTGTTCCACAACTGGTGTAACAAAAGGCTGTGGTATGTACTATCCTGTCTGTAGGATGGTGCATATACAAGATCCCTTGCTGCTAATCGAAAAGAGAAGCCCATGAAGTGGCAACAGCAGGTTTCCTCTCTCAATATCTGTGTGGTTCTTAATCATATGTCCGACGCCATATAACTGTAAATAAAATGTGTTGAGTGTGTCGTTAAATAAAACATTTCCTTTCCTTCGCTATTGATTTATCAACTTTCAGTCAGTGCAAATAGACAAGGAAGATAAAGTGTCACTTAACAGGAAAATGATCATAGAGAAAAAGAGAAAAAATAAAACAATGCTAAAGTTTACAACAAATGGCGAATAAATTTATTCTGATCCTATTTTTAAAACGATAAAAGATAATCAAATAGTGATATCACAACTGATATTTTTCTTTCTTTTTTTAATTATTATTATTATTTAGAGGACAAGAAATTAAATAATTGAACTGAATTTAATTGTATGGTTTCTATTGATTAAAACACTCAAGCTATTGATAATCACTATGCTGTTTACTTTTTATTGATACTAACATTCTTTCACATAAACTGGATGCAACTGTGCAAGAAAAGTAATTTTGAGGTTACAAGAGTTGTGTCCCTTCAATTCCATACAAGAGTAAATTTGTTTTCATATCAAGTTTTATAATACATGTATGTATCTTTAACATTATGATATTATTGTTGTTTTATAGCAGACAAGCATTCAAACATCTGCATTTCATAAATAAATGTTTGTTAAATATATTTTATATTAAATTTTATTTTAAAGCTGGTACAATTTATGTACTGAATTTTAGTATTTTTATGATATCTGTTGGAATCAAGAGGCTTGCATAATTCATTTTTTGTTCCTAACTTTTGATATTGAAGGCATCGAAAGTATCTACTTTTGCATTAAGTTTTCACATTTAGCACCATTTCTCTCAAATTAAGTCTTAGACCAACCTGTGTATTTTCATGTTGGTGCATGTTCCAAAAGTTTAAAATGAAACTCAGAACAGTACTCACTGTAACCCAGAATTCCCTCAAAAGCAGATATCTTTCAGGCCCTTTTTAAATATCTGCATATGTATAACAGAATCTATCTAAACCAGATACTGTCAATACTGAACGTTTTACTTGATTTGGAAGAGTGTCAATGTATTTTTATTTTTAATTACACTACTTCACTGTTAGCTCAGTATATTACCCTTACTGAAGAACTACATGCACTACCATGGTTTCCCATAATTAATCCAACCCAAAGTGAATTCCATGGGCTTAAAAATGGGAAATTTTACCTTTTTAAAATTGTATAATATTGAGTGACACATTTTCAGTGTACTAGAATTAAAGATGCTTTATCATAGTTAAAATGTAAAATTTCAATATCTTTTCATTTAACTGATAAATACAAAAAATAATAATAAAAACATCTTAAAACTAATCAATATCAGATATGTTTAAGTAATTAAATAATTTGATAATATATGAAAATTGTAATGCTCTCGTTTTGCCAAGAATCCGTAGCTAATTTAAACAGAAATTACACATGAAATAAACATCATGTGTCTACTAATATAATAGCAATTATACTGACTGGCGTCAGAATCACTAACTATATAGCTCTTCCCTTTCCTCAACTATCAAACTAAAGTGGCTAGAATGCATGTATGTATTGTGGAATTAATAACCACCACTCTCTCCCCCCACCCACACACACCTGATATTGAAACATGTTTTGTATTTACTAAGGTTGTCTTGGAACGATAATTATTATGTACTCCGTTGCTATCCTAACTTACACCTTTTGTCTTTTTAATTTATTATTTATTTATTTTTCTTTCTTTTTTTCTTTCTTTTTTTTCCAAAACATTTTTTAAAATCTTAATAAAATCCTTGGGCCAAATTTCAGATAAAACGTTATCTGTCAATGGTAATATTTTTATTATTTAAGCCTGGGGCTTAAATACGGGAAATCCTGGTATGATGTAGATAAATCGTAAATCTGACATTACAAGTTACTTCTTTCATAAAATAAATTAAACTTTTTAATTAATTTTATTTTTTAAACATGTATTGAGATTTGTGTTCAGAAAAGAAAAAAACAAGATTTTTCTGGTTTCTTTTCTACAACAGGAAACGTTTCTTAGTATTTTAGTTTTTAAAATTGCTCATAATATCAAACATAGTTTATTGGTATAGGTGTGACCCGTGAAAATAGCTTGAGTTTTGATTTCATTTGCAGTCTCTCTTTCTCTTAGTGTGATTAACTTAAAACAGGAAGTACTTGAAATTGTCCTTGCTGAAATACAGAAACAATTTCCTCATACTAAAGTGTTAATACCTTCAAACATTCATGCTCCTGGTGTTTTTGTGTGAAATTTAAATATCATTAAAACGTATCTTTTTCTAGTATTAGCATTTAAAAAAACTGTTGTTTTTTTTGTTTTGTTTTTTATGTAGTTGTTAATTTTTTATGTAATTTTATATTTTATGATTAAGTTGTAAAAGCAATTTGATCTTTATTAAATATATATATAAACATATTTGACAAATTTAGCTTTGTGCCTACATCATGTAGATGGTCCTGCAGGAGATGTGATGTGGTCGCTATTCGTGGAATGTCTCAGTGGTGTCATATTTGATCATTAGATGATCTCTGTTGGTGGGTTAATATTTTAAGAATGTTACAACAGCAGTGACTGTTACGTTTCTCTTGTTTGGAATAGAGAACTGGTTCGTGTTTAAGTTTCTTGCTCTCAGACACAACATAATAAACTCGTGTGACACAATAGTAGAAGTCTCGGACACAACATAATAGAAGTGTTGTAATTATAACCATGAGCTGGCGCCTCAAGCAGGGAAGTTTATGGGATAAGCTCTACATACTACTTAGATGGTGTGCAGTTGGTATTTTTTCCTTTATTTTTCTGTATGTAATGTTAACTGTAAGTATGGATTATCTTGTTTTATTTCGGCAAATCCATGGCCGAGTTGTGATGGATCTCATTTTTGTTAATTAAATTAATCTTTTTTTTTTTAGTACTTAGAATTTTTTTTTTAAAAATTCCTTTCTTTTTTTGTCTTGAATTTGTTTCAATGTTTCATATATTCAAAACAGTTTTAGACTGCATGTATATCAGAGATGTGATTTTTTTTCTTCAACTTCTTACCTGATTTCGGCTCTCTCTTTTTTTTTCTTCCTTATTATCATTATTTGTTTAGCCAAAAATAATTTTTGGAATATTTTTTATTTGATCTGAACAGCTAAAAAATTACCTTTGCTTAAATGTGATAAAGTTTTACTGTTTTAAAAGATCATTTCGTCTTTTGTTTTTAACAGGTTTTTAAAAGTATTTTAATATGTTAAGTACCAACATTGATTTACGAGTTAGTTAACAAATATAATACTGTATGTTAGTGACTGTTGACTAATAATGTATATATTTCTTGCTTGTATGCTTTCCAAATCGTAATCATGTCATTATTTAGTACAAACACGGTCACTGGTTAGTACGTACCTATACTTACTGTCAATAATTGGTATGTTACACCATTGACCGATACTTTTCCAGTGACAAATTGGGTGCGGGATATAGATGAATGGTAAAACACTTAACTGAGGGTGCAGTTGGTTGAAGGATCAATTGCCCTTAATGAAGGCAATTATTTGTATACTCACTTGCCCTACACTGGGTGGAACGTAGCCCAATGGTAAAGAGCTTGCTTGATGCATGGTCGGTGTGGGATCGATCCCTGTCGGTGGGCCCATTGGGCTATTTCTTGTTCCAGCCAGTATACCATGACTGGTATATCAAAGGCTGTGGTATGTGCTATCCTGACTGAGGGGTGGTGCATATTAAAGATCCCTTGCTACTAATGGAAAAATGTAGCGGGTTTCCATTTTGAGACTATACGTTGTTTGACATCTACTAGTCGATGATTAATACATCAGTGTACTCTAATGATGTTGTTAAACAAAACAAACTTTAAATTTCACTCACCCCGTACAAAATAAAATTTGATTTTAACCCATGTATGTAGAAGAAAAATAATGTGACAGATTCTTTACGCATAAAATAATAATTATGTTACCTCCAACTCCACCCTCATCACTTCTTTTATGTACTTACTTGTAACACCCACTAGCGGATGTATTCTTGTGCTGAGGTGTCGTTATACATTTATTCATTCCAATCCCACCACTTGTGATATTTCTGGAACAACCTTTATGAGTGATCATTGGGGTAATAATGTTAGGCGTGTGGTATATGTATATGTCATGATGTAGATCTGATACAGTTAGTCTCATAATATGATCATTTCTTAAACAGGTAAGATTAGAGCAGTTCCAAAACTGATCACAAGAGGGAGACATTTTGTTTAATACATCACGCCCATTTGTATTTAAACTTAGTATGCAGAGAGAGAAAAAAAAATGAAGCTGACTTAATGAAGATACCTAGCGCTCCTACATGTTGCTCCCCCATAATATAATAAATCTGGGAATTAGCAGCCCTTGTAAAAAAACAAATGTGGAAATAATACATGTAATTACATCCTGTGTATGGCATGGATGTGACATACAAAGTATAGCACATGCCTAGTGCACCTATCTCCCCCATAATATAATAAATCAGGGAACAGCTCTTTTCTAAAAAAAAACCAGAAGGAAATAATACATGTAATTATATCCTGTGTATAAAATGGATGTGACATACAAAGTATAGAACATGGCTAGCAAGTCTTGCCGCATATATCTGTCCATCCCACTACATTACTGTGGTAGATGTAGATCCAGTATATTTAGTGTCATAATGCGATCATTTCTCAAACAGGTAAGATTAGGGCAGTTTGTCCAATACATTTAGTGTCATAATGTGATCATTTCTTAAACAGGTAAGATTAGGGCAGTTTGTATAATATATCCATCCATACCCACAAAATGAAAAAAGTATGCAGAGAAAAAAATGTGGCTGACTGACTAAATGACAGTGCCTAGCGTGCCTACCTCCCCCATAATATAATAAACACTTGTAAAATAAAAACACCCACCAAAATAATACATGTAATTACATCCTGTGTATGATATGGATGTGACATAGAAAGTATATAGCATATGGCTAACAAGTCTTGCCACATATCTGAGTCCATCCTACATACATACTGTGGTATAAGACCATAATGGCTGGAGGCGAGCCATTGATTACACCAGCCTTGTACGGCTGACAGGTGCAGTCAGGTTGACTTGCAACAGAGATGCTGGCATTGTATAGTGTGTACGTAGTACAGTCCAACCGGACATACAACACTTCCTAGTGGTCTCCTGTCACTCCACAGCATCTCACAGTATCAGCAGATTTATCAGGCTTTCCATATCGAGTCGGTCCGTCTGTGCTTGGAGCACATATCTTTCTCTTCTTCTGCCATGCTTTGTTTGTCATCAGTCATAGTAGTACGGAAATTAGGAAATTCTTCATATGTATGCTTCTCGTCTCTCTAGTGGGAATCCTGCGTGGGTGTTGCTATTGCCAAGCTTTTTGTGGGAATTGTTTTAGCTCGTTTTTATAGCTTCCAAGGATCAACTGTCACGTAAACATATACTGTGGCTGCAAATATACAGGCTGCAGATTTTCTTCGATTTTAGTTTTGCTGCCGCTTATTATTGGAGACAGGAGAATTCGATGTGTAAACCAGACTTGCATACATGTTTTAAATTGTTTGTGTTGATGCACCTACTGTACATGTATGGTGTGATGTGAGCAGCAAGCAGCAACAGTTGGATGTTTTGGGTTTTTGTTTGTGTTTATATACGTGAGAAGATTCCAATGTATACCCCACCAGCTGGATGCTCGTTTACATTCTTGGATATCTCTGGCTGTGACGACCATAAGTATGTTTTCTGATGGCTTTCTCTTGTGACAAGCATGACTTGCAGTAGTCGTCCTTCTGTGTACTTCTAACACTTTCAACCTTCTCTTCGGCAGTGATCTCTAGTATAATCTTATATACTGAATTAACTGATCTTTTTAGAGTTGTTTATACAGAATTGGTCATCTTTGACTCTTTATATCATCTGTTTAACTCTTTCAAACTGAATACGTTATTTGTTGTAGTCAAAGATTCATTCTTTCACCTACCTTTGTTTGACCAATGGTTTTGTACTCTGGGATGTAC
Source organism: Gigantopelta aegis (assembly GCF_016097555.1). Taxonomy (NCBI): domain Eukaryota; kingdom Metazoa; phylum Mollusca; class Gastropoda; order Neomphalida; family Peltospiridae; genus Gigantopelta; species Gigantopelta aegis. The sequence goes on along the minus strand of NC_054707.1, from coordinate 60,525,433 downwards.
CTGTTTGATGTAGTTTAAACTGCATGAATTTGTCTATTAACCTAACTACATCTGGCAATGTTTTAAATATAAGCCATTGAGAAAAAACAAAAAACAAAACAGTTAATTTTTGGGGGGAAATTGGGAAAAACCCCCCAAAACTAATAGCACTGTAATCAACATTTAAAGCTACCAGTAGTTATATTGTCCAAGCAATGTCTGATAGTGGTAAATTGCCTGCTGCCGGATATTTTAACTTCCCGAACAAACAAAAGATGGTGACAAGCCAAGGAAAGTCTCGATTGTTAAGGATGAGATTTTTTGAACCCATGGACATTATTTTAAGCTGTTTTCCTTGTTTTGGAATTGGATATACAGGTGAAAGGTAGGTTCTTTGTAGAACATGTTTTTTAGTTAAACGGAATATATTTCATTCAAAATACAGGCCAGTTTGTGCCACAATAAATTATCTAAGATTATTTTATTATAAAGTGATCTTTTAAGTGGTCCAAATAGAATCTATATATATAAGTTCTCAAAATATACCCAGGTATATTTGAAAGAGAGTAAGTTTATGTTCAGATGTTGTGATGTAAAGCTTTTTAGTTTAAATATGTGAGTGTATCACTGTATGTAGTTCATAGCAATTTTCTTTACAAATGGCTTCACAAAAATGTTTATGATTATATGCATATTTCATATTGAAAATTGAATCAGGAAATATTCATGAAAATATTTATATTAACACAACAAACATCAGTATCATTATTTTTGAAAACTTTGTTTAGCCAAACTACTAAAATACATGTTTGTATTGTGTTTTTGCGAAAGACAATTAAATAACGAACACGAAACCTTTTCTTCTTTATAGATTAATGTGGGTGGGTGAGCATTATGAATATGTATAGTTAATATTATTAAATGTTGAACATGTGTGACAGCATAGTGTATTCACTAATATTGATGTTATTATGTTTCATGTAGGTTGGATTCAATTACTTGTACTTCATTATTACCTACCTACTTTTCAGTCTTGTCTTGAGGACATTGACATTTACACAAAATGGAGGTGGAAATTGGAGCTGGGCGGTATACTGTATATATTATTTGGTATCGGTATTATTTCAATACTGATTTACTACACCGAGCAACTCCCAGAATACCATATCCCTGCCGTTAAGTAAAAGACTGAAAATATATCTGACAACATTACATTAACACAAACTGGCTGACAAGAAATGCATATGGACGTCATATTTTCCAAAAAAAATTCAGTCAGTAAATTATTTGCATGATGCACTTCCAAAAATGCAATGTTTGATTTCTGATTCAGTATGTGACAATCTTTGTTGTATTCATACTATTACTAATATCAGGTGTATAAAACTTAAATTACCATGCAACCATGCTTCCTGTGACCTGATAACCCCAACATTGTAATTCAAAGTGTTATTACATCATTGCCTGATAACACCTCTGTTGCTAGCATGATAACCTTGGTGTTGCTATGTGTTATCAGGTCACTAGGAATGAGTTGTGTGCATGAAGGATGTTTGCTCTATTTTCAGGTACATGTAGGTCATTTCCCCATTTATCAACCATCCATTTACAGCATTGTTGAACTGCATAAATACATTTTGCATTTATACTCCCAGTAACATGAAATTACCTCTTATTTTTTAATTCTCCATTATTCGCTCCCATTCAGAATTAGCTCGAGTTTTGAATTAAACATTTTGAAACAAAAACAGCAATTAGCTTCCTCCAAAGAATGTTTACATTGGAACAGTGTCTGATTTCACAGTCACTAGCAGCCAGTGATTAGATCTTCAGGTCACACATAAACTTGCATTTGTTTTCACACAAAAAAAGGTATAAAAGTTGTAACAGGCTTTGAAATATACGGTAATCAAAGTATTTTATTTAAAATTTGAAAACACATAACCTTTTGGCTGGCTATGCCATTCCCAAGATGCTTTCAGGCACCTACTATTATCCAACTTTCGGTAGTAGTTTCTACGCAATAATACTAATAGTTTTTATACCACTTTTAACTGAAATATATTGCTAAAATATAACTTGAAAGGGGTTGCATGGCAACAAAAAAATCAGTTTACTATGTTTTGATATTGTGGTTATTTGGCTTGGTTCAATAAAGGTGTAAAAGGCTCGCTGAAGCTTGCCTGTTACACCGTTATCTAAACCTCGCCAAATAACCACAATATCAAAACAGTAACCTGATATTCTATATTTACATGTTTATTCAGTGATACTAATGCGTGGCCCCTGGACCAAAGTGTATTTACAGTGTACAAGTTCTGTTAGTGTTGAGTTCAACATCTTCGCAAGCGAAGGTACCATTCCGTATAGAATTAGTATACTGCATTTCATACCTTGGTATAGTTACCTGCATAAACTGATCCGAAATTGACCTCATTTCATGTAGAATGGTACCTTAGCTTGCGAAGATGTGGGTTCAAATGCCTGACCTTGAACACAAACCCGTTAAAAGTTCAAATTGTACTGTTTCATAGCTGTAGATTCTTAAAAAATAGTTACCACAAGAACAATAGTGTGATATCACAGGTATGGATTATTATAGGTCACTGTTGTGTAGGTGTGACTTCATGATAAAACTTATGAATTTTCACTTGTGTTCATTTAACACAGCATCATTGTTTGAGTTAAAACATTTTTAAAATGTCTTGCGGGTTCTTGGTGACATATCTGTTATGTAGTTTTATAGAAAGCTTGACATTTATTTTTAATGAGTTTTTGAATTTATTGATAAGTGTAGATAAAAATAATATTAAATACATGATTAGGATCCTAAATAACATGGTTTTATGTGTAGCTTAATGAGCTCAGTCGTGACGGTTTCCTTTGTTGGTCTTTGAAGTTCAGTTATTCTTTTGTCCATTTGTGCATCCATGTGTATAAGCTTTTACTCATTAGCAGATTCTTTTACCAGTACAGCATACAAAATGTTTGTCATCGACTTGGATTTGCTATTCTATTCAAAACTAGCTAAAAAAAAGAGTAAAAAATGGCACAACATTTATGCTAATTTTTGTTCTTGGAGGGGTGAGGGAGAACAGTTAACCATAGTAACAAAAAGTCTTCACAAACTGAGTTTTGTAAAATCTTTTTTTTTGTAAGATATTAGAAATGGCTTATAAATTTAAATATCTCATTTGATACCTTATTCATATTGTGTTGCTGATTTGAATGTTCTTGCACCATAGCAATTAAGCCTGCAGAAGTCAAATTAGTGTTATTTATTAATTCATTCTTGCTTCTTGTTATATGCTAGGGTGTCAGAAAATGTGTCTATTATTTCTTCATTAAATGATACAGTGTGTACTAGAGAATATGAAATACATTGCACAAGTTTTATCTTAATCATGTATAATTTGTTACAGCGAATACCATGGGCTTTCTGTGTTTGAGAGGCAGGACGTAGCCTAGTGGTAAAGCACTCACTTGATGCGCAGTTAGACCGGCCTCGGTGGCGTCGTGGCAGGCCATCGGTCTACAGGCTGGTAGGTACTGGGTTCGGATCCCAGTCGAGGCATGGGATTTTTAATCCAGATACCGACTCCAAACCCTGAGTGAGTGCTCCGCAAGGCTCAATGGGTAGGTGTAAACCACTTGCACCGACCAGTAATCCATAACTGGTTCAACAAAGGCCATGGTTTGTGCTATCCTGCCTGTGGGAAGCGCAAATAAAAGATCCCTTGCTGCTAATCGGAAGAGTATCCCATGTAGTGGCGACAGCGGGTTTCCTCTCAAAATCTGTGTGGTCCTTAACCATATGTCTGACGCCATATAACCGTAAATAAAATGTGTTCAGTGCGTCGTTAAATAAAACATTTCTTTCTTTTGATGCGCAGTTGGTCTGGGATCGATCTCCGTGGGTAGGCCCAGTGGGCTATTTCTCATTCCATCCAGTGCACCACGACTGGTATATCAAAGGCTATGGTATGTACTACCCTGTCTGTGGGATGGTGCATATCCCTTGCTGCTAATCGAAGAATAGCCCATGAAGTGGCGACAGCGGGTTTCCTCTCTCAATATCTGTGTGGTCCTTAACCATATGTCTGATGCCATATATAACCGTAAATACAATGTGTTGAGTGCGTCGTTAAATAAAAACATTTCTTTCTTTGTTTGAGCTCATGCAAGAGCTGTTCCTCAGTATGGTGCAAGGGTGGAAACATTCTCATGGTCTTTTCCCTTGAGTTTGGCAAATACAGCACATATTTTTCTGTATCTCGTACTATTATAAACAACTGTAATAATATTTTCAAATATGTCCTTGTAATTTTGTGTTGATAGTTCAGTGTAATACTGGCTTATGTTTATGACAGTTCCTTATATACTGTGTCCATAGTCTGACCATAATATTTATTTTTTGTTAAAGATTTAATTTTTGGTATGTTACATGTATGTGTCAATGTGTCACTATAGGGTGTATACTACCAAATCAAATCCCATAGACGACAATAGTAACATATGTGGCTAAAACTCCTACCTGCAACGTATCAACCGACATAAACGCCACGGATATAAATACTACCACCCCTTACACTTAAAATGAATCAGAAAAAAATGGAGGTCAAGCTGCTCGTTTCTGAGATAACGGGTAGCGTCTATGACTACCCTAGTTTCGCACAAAATTCGAGTACTTTTTTTTACAGGTACTCCATACATGTTTCAAGCACAAGGCTACTTGACACATTGGTACTAGATGAAATAAAATTGCAATTTTTTTTTACCCAGATGAAACTATTATTTTTTACAACCAACACACTCACATTTATAACCAATCACAGGACTTGTGGTGTTCACTTCTCTATCAAAAGTTCGGTGCACCTCGCACTTTGACCCAGCCGGAAGTTAAAGGTTTAGTACTACCTTTATGAACTTTGAAAGCTATCAACACTGTTTTGTTGATATTTCTAGACTTTGTGATATTGATATCGTATACTTTTGTTTGATAGCCAATGTATTTTTTTATTGTGGAGTATCCATCCATCCATCCATCCATCCATCCATCCATCCAAAACCCACCCACCCATTTACTCCCCCACCCTAATCCACCCACCCAAATATACTCACTCACTCACTCACTCACTCACTCACTCACTCACTCACCCACTCACTCACTCACTCACTCACTCACTCAATCACTCTCACTCACTCACTCACTCACACACTTATTCTGTTTGACACATGTATGTATGTATATAACATAATATGATGATGGGTTTTTTTCTGTAAAGGTCATAACAGATCAGTAATCTGATTGGTTGTAATAAGTGTAATTAAACCAGACTCTTGTGGCTCATAAGGATATTGATATTATGTCATGTTTGTTTTGATCATCTGAGACTGGCAAGAAATGAGGCTTGATCTAGATGAAATATGAAATCGATGCTGCCTCTTAGGCTACTCCTACCAGTTAACAGCAAGAGAGCTTTTATTTACACTTGGGATCGATCTCAGTCGCTGGGCCCATTGGGCTATTTCCCATTCAAGACAGTGCACCACGACTGGTATATCAAAGGCTGTGGTATGTGCTATCCTGTCTGTAGGATGGGGCATATAAAAGATCCCTTGCTACTAATGGAAAACTTAGTAGGTTTTCTATATAAGACAATATGTCAAAATTATCAAATGTTTGATGTCCAATACCGATGATTAATAAGTCAGTGTGCTCTAGTGGCGGAATTAAACAAAACAAACTTTTTTTATTCACACTATAGGACAACACATATCCTGCATCATCTTCTTTAATATATACTAGTTGTGACCCATCACATCACTGGTGAGCAACTCGACCACCCAGGGTGTGGGATGTAGCTAAGTGATAGAACGCTCACCCCATGGGTGAAATCTCCTTTCCCTTCACTTTACCCTTTTCAGCCATACACAGGAGAAAGGGTTATTGACACCAATGTATACTATATACACAGTTACACATTCTGCTCTACATGTGTTTTGGGCCATATTGTAGTTAACGTGAAAATTATTTACTTGGGTTTTTTTCTTTACAGTGATGGCGGCTTCTTGTCTCATAACTCATCTCGTGACACCTACCCAGCTCCCATCCCAACCAAGATCGTCAACTTCAACTCAAAGGAGGAAACAGTACGCTCCGACCCCTACTACGACCTGCCGGCCTATGATGAATACTTGGTAAGTAACTGCAGACATACACTGATGCAAAGAAATAAGGGATCACAACAACACTAACAGCAGGGATGTGATTTTTCAGTTTTTGATCTGATTTCAGTTTTTTTTGCATAAAATAATTTTCACAAAATAGACTGGATTTGATCGGAAATGCTAAAAAATTACCTTTATTTAGATATTGTATAGATATTTCAGCTTTTAAAAGATATTTTCAGCTTTTATTTTAAAATAGGTATCACATCACTGTAACAGAGAAGAGTGAATGCAAACAAAACTTTCATCCATAGTGTAATGGAGTTAACAATGTTATTGGCAATCAGTCCCACATTACTGACATTCAGTGTCACATTACATCTTAGTATTTTATGCAAACATTATGACACTAATAGTGAATTAAATGTGATCTACAATAGATCTTCCCTAATTTCTTTCTCTGAGTATATTATATGTTTAAAAGCAAGGTGACCTACTTCTGACTGAATCGCAAGGGTTATGTCACTGCAAATATGCACTATGTATATGTTTATCTTTGGCTAACATTTTCTACCACATGCCATTTTGCCACATTTTAAACATTTATCTGTAGAGTTAACTAAAAATATTGAAATTATTTATTCTGGGGGTGGGACCGCCCAGTAGTAAAGTGTTTGCTTAATGTGTGCTTGGTCTAGAATTGATCCCCATTGGTGGGCCTATTGGGCTATTTTGTGTTCCAGCCAGTGCTCCACAACTGGTGTAACAAAGACCATGGTATCTACTATCCTGTCAGTGGGATGCTGCATATAAAAGATTCCTTGGTGCTAATTGAAAAGAGTAGCCCATGGAGTGTCGGCAGCTGATTGTGGTTGTGCGTTGAGTGCAGCATTAAACAAAACATTTCTTTATTTTTCTCCTTTGGATTATGATGTCACTCATTCTTGTTAAACAACATGTACACGTTTACCTTTATTTGTATTATTGCACTTCATCTTTTTATACATCTTGTTACTGTGTGCACTCTCTCATATACCTAGTTTTTAAACACTAAGGCATAATTTTCACCTAGACTCTAGTTTCAGCCCGTAAAAATGGATACTAAGTTTTGTTAATTTACAAACCTGTAACAAATTTGGATACAACAGAGTCTGTTACGTTGAAATACCCTTAAAAATAAACTAAAACATGACTCCGTAACAGTTACTTCTCAGATGCACGTGCGTTTTTAAAAATATGAAAAATGCATTTTGTTGTATGGAAATGGATAATCTAAACAATAAAATATAAGTAATGTTTCATTTCAGTGATCATAGACGGCTCTAATAGTGAACAATATGCCTTAGTGTTTAAACACTAGGGTCTGTCCCTTTAAACACTGACTAGCTTATATTGAATGGTTACGGTACATTTGACATAATACAACTTATTAAACATTGTACTTTGTATAGCCTACAGACAAGTTGTATTGTGACAGACACATAAATAATAATAGCATTTGTTTAATGCATTGCAAAGATTGACTAATGTGGTTGGTATTTCGTTCTAAAGGTTCATTCACATGGCACAAATTATTATAATACAACTTATAATCAGCCACCTTGTGAAAATGCCTTCTGTATATATCATAATAGCAAACATTGAAACACTGATGGCTTTGAGACTGTCGGAACATCAGGAGAAATAAATAAAAATGTATAAGGGTTGCACAGTCGGAACAAACCTTAATCAAATTAATGCTGCTACGTCTCTGAAATTATGGCCTGAATTATTTGTATTGAAACCAATCTTGCACTTGTTTTATGTCTGTACCTGTTATCAGGTGTGTGTTCTGTGGCCAGGGCTGTAACTGGTAGTGGGTGTCATGGGAGATACCAATTACTCTTTAAAAAACCCGATAAAAAGTGTCTTTTAATTTAACAGTGTTCTGTTAGTTTACCTGCAGAAGACCCTGTATTACTATGCTCAAAGGTCATAATAAAATAAATGCAAGAGTTTTATCTACCTTTCTTTTCAAATGTGTGCGGGGTTGGGGGTGGGGATGGGTGGTGGTGATGAAAATTTATTATTATATTTTCGTGACAGTGGAAATGCCACACATTGAATATTATACACATGTATTTGTGTTTAAAAGGACAGAAAATATTCTCTCTTCCTTCCTGCCCCCTCCCCTCCCCAAAAAAAAGAAAAAGAAAAAAGAAAAAAAGGCATGTGGGGATGGTAACCTAGAATTTATTTTATTGTGGCCTAATATAGAGGAATGGAAGTTTCTCAGATTTATCCGGAATTCCAAATTTGTATAATGTACAGTGTTTTTAGGTTTTTCGCTGTTTGTCCAAAAGTTTCCACATTCTGCATCTACAATTTACAGTATGGTTTCAGCTGATGGTTTGCATACAATCTGAATGGAAGCCACTGTTTTATACCATTGTGCTTCCCTAAGCCTACGCCAAATCTCAGTACCCAACCACCAATATTAAAATTGCCAGATTTTTATAAAAAAAAAAAATTCTCTTCTTTGTAACACACTTTCATCTCTGTAATATATATATTTTTTACTGCACCTGCTGCCTGGTTATTCAGACTAGGTATGACCTTGATGACTGCAGGTTTTGTGTGAAATCATACATGTAGTTGAACCTACAGCCCCAGAACAGGTCAGAGTTAATAAAAAAAAAAACAGACCCACTGAGATAATATTTGAAAAGGAATGTGGAATTTATGTTAGTACTCGAGGTGCTGGTTTTAGCAGGACAAACTACAAACATTATTTATTCGCTTCTCAGCCATTACCTCATAGTGCTGACACACTGTACATGTATGTGTTGGTCCATATGTCACCTGGTCTCTCTGTATAAATATTACTTGAGTTATGCTACATGTACGGAATACAGTCCAACCTGCGTTAACTGGCCACCTAGGAAAGCATCCAATAGAGACATGTTAAACACAAGTGGCTGCTTAAGGACCAGGGCACAGATTTTCTAAGCTATCTTGGTGTTATGATATCGTAAAGTTGTTGTAGGCTGTAGCATGTGTTGTGATGTCATAGCTTACGATGGTTTTAATATATCGTAGAGCTAAGATAGCTTTGAAAACATCTAGCCAGTTTCCATGTATATTGTTTTTGACATACGGTTATATTAAAAAAACCTGCTGCCATATGAAAACACTAATAATGATAACCACTGAATCAATTTTTTCATGCTTCAGTGCCCACACCGCACCAAAAAAACATGCATATGGAAAACAGCTCTAACAAATGGCAAATTCATGCATATTTTTTGTGACAAATATTGAAAATAAGATCTAAACGAAATCAGAGGATGCCACATCACGAAAAGAAAGCAAAAGTTGATAATCCATATTAATTGTTTAATTATTAAAAATAATTGTAAAGACTGAAGCTTCCATTTCCAAGCAGCGGTCACTGAATCCAATTCTTCCCGATATACACTAGCTTTAATTACACCTACTTTATTAATATGTGAATGTCTGTCTGCCGTAGATAGCTCGTTTATCTTACAATTAGTTAATGGGTCTTCATGGACTATCTTAGGTTTAGTAGCTCTGTAGGCGGAAGTCTGCTAATGTAACAGTGTTGAGAAATATTGATCACCACCTCGATCCTTTATTAGATTATCAATGTTGAAAGGCTTAATCAAACAATATGGATTTGTGTGGGCCGAGTATACAGTGTGAATTTGTATCATGAGGAATGTTTATTAATGCAGTGCTATTAGATAAATATTACTGTAAATCCAGCTATTTGTCTACTATTTTTTCATGTGGGGGTGGGATGTAGATTGGTGGGAGAGTGCTTGTTCGAGGTGCCATGGGTCATACAATGAATCGCCATTGATGGACTCATGTTTTTAACATCCAAGCCAGTGTTCATCAAGCATTGTGGTATGTACTGTCCTGTCTATGGCAAATATTCATATAAATGGAATCTTTCATTATTAAAGGATATCAAAGGATGTGTAATTGAGACTAGTTTAACACTGTACTTGTGTTTGTATTTTACATTGGTAAAAGTTATTGTAGGATAGAATAGACTACAGCTGTTATTATAAGATGAAGAATAAAGACTAGTTTCAATATTTTAGGTGCATGTGTTTGTATTTTAAATTAGACAAAATTAGTACAGGATGGAAAATACAAATAGAGACTGAAGCTTTAAAGTTGTAATTGTTTTTCTACATTTATAATAGTAGTGAAATAAAATGTAGGATGGGGTATAGAAACTGCGGCTTTCACAGTGTACATTGTATGTGTGTTTGTATTTTACATTAATGAAGTATACTATACTAGGATGGGGAATATAGACACAACAATTTAAAAATTTGCACCATAGGATGGGGAATAGATACTATAGATTAGTGACTGCAGTTTAAAGTTGTAGTTGTGTTTGTGTTTTACATTAGTAAAGAAAAAAAGAAGAATAGAATGGAGAATAGACTGCAGCTTTAACAACAGGTTCTGTTGTAATTAGATGTTGCAGGTGAGATGGCGTGCTTTCCTGGATCAATAATGAACCAGTTAATGTTTACCTGTAGTGGAGTTTCATGTACTAGTATTTCCAGTACTGGCAAGAACCTGTTGGTCTTACTCTTAAATATGTCAAGTCTATCTTGTACATGTATTTGAAGTGAGATGTGAATGTAGCTTAAGTGGTAGAGCACTTTGTCTTAAAGGTAGGGTCAACTCCAACAAGAGCCTTATGTGTTGGAAAGATGCATACCCGGACCACCAACACATACTGACACTTTAGCAAATGAAAAACACGTAATTTTAGAGTTAATAAAAAACCATGATTATTCCTGCTAACTGGGGGCAGCCATTTTGTTTAGTTTTTGTGACGTCCGGTGGGATAGCTTGGGGCGAAGTGACGTCAGCTCCTGACCATCTACTGTATGTACAGTGTAAACAAAAGCAGTAATTTTCGACAAGGCGCTTCTCTTTGATCAACCTGACTTGTAAAACAGCATAAATGATGTAATAATATAATAAACTATTTAACTAAATATATTTTAAGTTGCATTAACGGAACAAAATGGGGTTATAGTATTTTTCTCTGTTTTATAATCCAAAGGAAAAATGTAGACTATTACGCCTATTGATATGCTACGTTGGAGCAAAAACGACAACCCACGATACACAAGTCGGCAAGTGATAATTTTCTTTTCTTTGGGACTACGTAATTGGTCAGTTCTGTGATTGTAGATGGAAAAGTCTACTTAATCAATAGTTTTACAGAACTATTTACAGTAATAAACCATGTCCATTACAATTTTAGGGGCGACAAGTAATATTCCACAATACCGGTATGTATTTTGTGTCTAGACAGCGTCAATTAATTGGCTCGTCTGGTTACCAATCAAATACACACCTGCCAATCAGAAATCACAGGTAGAAGCAACTAACAGCATAGACCAATTAACTAAGAAAACACTCCGTGTATCATTTCAGTACGTAGGTTAATGCATGGGAAAAACATTGTTAATTGTTTCGACTTGTTGTGTAGCCACTTTGACAATGGTATTTTATTTTGTATTGAAAAATAATATATATAGTGCTGGATATACTTACTGTTGGCTTACTGGGATGTGTATTATTACAGAACATTGCAATGTATGACTATTTATCATCCCGCAAAAACCAGGTAGATTGTGTTTTTCTAGTTCTAAGGCTCATTCCTGACGTGACGCGTTAAGTATTACGTAACCACCAGCTCGCCAGAGGGCGTACTCACTGAGATGGTACAAAATGGCTGCGCCCGTTATATATAATAGTCGTCACATTTAACCGTTTTATTAATTAACTATACGATTATACGTGTTGATATTAAGCAATAATGTGCATTATATATCGTTAAATATGCATACCAGGCCAAATGCCATAATTGTCCTCTCCTTTAAGTTGCAATGAGTTATAGCATCAATCTCACTGGATGGTTTTATCTAAGGTGCAGTGGGTTATAGCATCGATCTCACTGGATGGTTTTATCTAAGGTGCAGTGGGTTATAGCATCGATCTCACTGGATGGTTTTATCTAAGGTGTGCAGTGGGTTATAGCATTGATCTCACTGGATGGTTTTGTCTAAGGTGCAGTGGATTATAGCATTGATCTCACTGGATGGTTTTGTCTAAGGTGTGCAGTGGGTTATAGCATCGATCTCACTGGATGGTTTTGTCTAAGGTGCAGTGGGTTATAGCATTGATCTCACTGGATGGTTTTGTCTAAGGTGTGCAGTGGGTTATAGCATCGATCTCACTGGATGGTTTTGTCTAAGGTGTGCAGTGGGTTATAGCATCGATCTCACTGGATGGTTTTGTCTACGGTGTGCAGTGGGTTATAGCATCGATCTCACTGGATGGTTTTGTCTAAGATGTGCAGTGGGTTATAGCATCGATCTCACTGGATGGTTTTGTCTAAGGTGTGCAGTGGGTTATAGCATCGATCTCACTGGATGGTTTTGTCTAAGGTGTACAGTGGGTTATAGCATCGATCTCACTGGATGGTTTTATCTAAGGTGCAGTGGGTTATAGCATCGATCTCACTGGATGGTTTTGTCTAAGGTGTGCAGTGGGTTATAGCATCGATCTCACTGGATGGTTTTGTCTAAGGTGTGCAGTGGGATATAGCATCGATCTCATTGGATGGTTTTATCTAAGGTGTGCAGTGGGTTATAGCATCGATCTCACTGGATGGTTTTGTCTAAGGTGTGCAGTGGGTTATAGCATCGATCTCACTATGATGGTATTGTCTAAGGTGCAGTGGGTTATAGCATCAATCTCACTGGATGGTTTTATCTAAGGTGCAGTGGGTTATAGCATCGATCTCATTGGATGGTTTTATCTAAGGTGCAGTGGGTTATAGCATCGATCTCATTGGATGGTTTTATCTAAGGTGCAGTGGGTTATAGCATCGATCTCATTGGATGGTTTTATCTAAGGTGCAGTGGGTTATAATATCGATCTCACTGGATGGTTTTGTTTAGGTGTGCAGTGGGTTATAGCATCGATCTCACTGGATGGTTTTATCTAAGGTGCTGTGGGTTATAGCATCGATCTCATTGGATGGTTTTATCTAAGGTGCAGTGGGTTATAGCATCGATCTCATTGGATGGTTTTATCTAAGGTGCAGTGGGTTATAGCATTGAACTCACTGGATGGTTTTGTTTAGGTGTGCAATGGGTTATAGCATCGATCTCACTGGATGGTTTTATATAAGGTGCTGTGGGTTATAGCATCGATCTCATTGGATGGTTTTATCTAAGGTGCAGTGGGTTATAGCATTGATCTCACTGGATGGTTTTATCTAAGGTGCTGTGGGTTATAGCATTGATCTCACTGGATGGTTTTATCTAAGGGGCAGTGGGTTATAGCATCAATCTTACTGGATGGTTTTGTCTAAGCTGCTGTTTAAAATGGAATACAAGTCATAAATAGATAAAGATATTTTAGCATTTTGTGTGGTAGCCATTTTGAATTTTACCCATTTATAAGCCTCAGGATAAATATTAAGCTTAGAATTATTTGAAAACATAATCCATTCCAAGTTTTCTGCTTTTGCCACAAAAGTCACAAGTCCATTAAATGTTGTCATGCATCTGCCCAGCTAATAACCATTGATTATACAGTGTGCTTTGTGCTATGACATTTTGTCACATATAGATTTATTACTTCTTTTTTTTCTTTTCTTTTTTTTTCTTCTTTTTTTTTTCCATTTCTTTCTTTATTCTAGTAAAATACCTTGCCAGCTTAAAGGTATTGTGTATGTGTTCTAAAGATGCAGTCTTTACAGTTTAGCAAAAGAATCAATAGAGAAAAGTATATTTTGTGACAACACTATCGATTCCACCATACCTACAGTTGAACATGCTATGATGGGCACTTGCATATAACTTTCACTTATCTTTAATAGACACTTCACCTAACAGCCAATGTATTTTTCATGCTGGGGTGTTGTTAAACATCCATTCATTTAATGGGAACTTAAACTATTAAAGGGAGGGTCAACTCAAGCAAGAACCTTATGTGTTAAAAAGATACATACCCGGACCATCAACACATACTGACACTTTAACAAATGAAAAATGTGTAATTTTAGAGTTAATAAAAAAACATGATTATTCCTGCTAATGGGTGGCAGCCATTTTGTTTCGTTTTTGTGACATCCGGTGGTATAGCTGGGGGTGAAGTGACGTTAGCTCTGTCCAATTCCTCTATGTACAGTGTAAACAAACACTCTAATTTATGACAAGGTGTTTCGCTTTCATCAAACTGACTTGTAAAACAACATAAATAACTTGATTGTATCATAAACTATTTAACTAAATATATTTCAGTTTGCATCACTAGTTACAATATTTTTCTCTTTTAAAAAATCCAAAGAAAAAACGCATATTATTTTAGGCCTATTGATAGGGTGCGTTCGAGCAAAAATGACCACTCATGATACCCAAGTGATAATTTTCTTTTCTTTGGAACTACTTAATTGGTCAGTTTTGTGATTTTAGATGGGAAAGTCTACTTAATCAAGGGTTTTACAGAATTACTTACAGTAATAAAGCAGGACGGCTGATAATGTCCATTACGATTTGAGGGGTGTCCGCACGGTTATCACCCTGTGATCTTAATAAAAGAGGCACGTGTCTGGGGACCGTCTAAATATACACTGGCCAATCAGGAACCACAGGTACAGGCCACTTAACAAAGAAAACACTCCGATTATTATTTCAGTATGTGGGTTACTTTATGTGCAAAACAGAATACATTTATTTCAACACTTAGACAATGGTGGTTTGTTTTGTATTGAAACATAATATATACTTGTTGCTGGCTTACTGGGATGGATATTATTACAGAACATTGCGATGCATCCACAAAAAGTCAGGTATGTTTGTTTTTTCAGTTCAAAGACTAATTCCTGACGTGACACATTAGGTATTACGTAACCATCAGCTCGCCAGAGAGCGTATTCACTGGGATGGTTCAAAATGGCTGCGCCCGTTATATATAATAGCCGTCTCATTTAACCGTTTTATTAATTAACTATACGATTATACTTGTTGAAATTAAGCAATAATGTGCATTATATATTGTTGAATATGCATACCAGGCCAAATGCCTTAATTGTCCCTTCCTTTAAGCTTTCTTGAACACAGCTGTATGTATCTTATTTCAACAGAGACAACCTTTATATGAGGCCACAGTTTGGATTCCTTTGGGTAGTCTTTATAGACAGGTTTCATTCTGTTGCTTTATGTTGTAACACTATTTTTTGTGTGCGTGATTAAAAACCTTTTAATGTGATGACAAAGTGATTTGTTGTACACATTCTGGATGCAGTTATTTCCTCATATATACATCTGTACTTACAGTATTCTTCCTTTGAAATAATCTTGATCATCTTAAAAATCATTAAAGTCTATGGGTTGAGATGTGGTCTTTTGATGTATGGAGTGTTACAAAGTTAACCATACCTGTCAACAGTGTTATTCGTCATGGTTACCTGGGGACAGGCACTGCCACATTGAGGGGAGTCAGTGGGGCTTGAATTAAATATTGATGTATGGATGAGTTAGTGTGCACTTTATGATGGTCCAGCACTGAATGTGAAATCTGATATGATTCTTTAGTCTGTGTTCAGTATGTCTGCATATTAATGTGTTAATTATTTATAAGTTAAAGGCACACGTTTCAAGTTTTATCATGTAAAGTATTTGAGTCTAATGGAGCATTTTACGACGCGAGCATTTCATGCTAAATGTTATTGCTTAGAACATTAATTTTATATCTGTGATAAAAATGCATGCATTTCAAGAATTTGGCTTTGTAAATTCCAAATGTCTAGAAATTTTGATCGATATTTTTAGCATTAGGTGTAAGTCATTTGGAAAACTTTGTTAGCTGATAACAAAACATGTAGTTGGCTCATGTTAAGATGTCATTAAGGCAGATGCCAAAAACATGGTTACATTGCAGGCATTAGGAATTGATTTTTGTCTAACGGAACCCACATGTACATATAGTTCTCTGGACCATTCCTGCCTTGGACAGTTTGACATCCATCAATTGTTTTCAGCCGTCAGATAGAACCACATGGCTGAACTATAAGCCTTGTATAAACTACACTACATTACCCATGGGCATTCACAAGTCAGAAGAAATTTGCGGAGATCAATGGACCTGTTATAGAGGAAGCCAAACACATGATGTTCATTACAAGGTTGAATTTCCACAGTCTTTTGCTGAGATTCCTGTTTTGGGAATTACCAATGTGGTAGTAATTTAACTGTTCGTTTATCTGCACCACTGACCTTAAAAGTTAATTGATATTGATTTATTTAATCATTGTTACTGCTGCCCGTCATTCTCATTCCACATCCCTTACCCCAACCACAAGTCACTAGATTTAGATGCTTCAAGATGGGTAAAAATGCTCTGGTGTAAAAATGGAATAAAATTTTTATAATTATTTATTACGGTACTATTAATTTTAATAAAACCAAAATCAAAGTAACACATAAATTGTTCCATTACTACCGTAACTCGCAATATCTCTGCATTTTGGTATCAATTTGAAGATTGACCCCAAAAAATTGTTTTTTGGGTGGTGGTGGGAAGAAAGCACAGCACATACTGATTTACCATTTATGTTGTAATATGCATAAATACAATACTGAATAGGACCAAGGAAACATTAAGCTGTCACCACATAAAAAAGGTTTCTTTCGTTTAACCACGCCACTAGAAAGCATTAATTTGTTAATCATCTTCTTTTGGATGTCAAACGTGGTAATTTTGACATAGTCTTATGGAGGAAACGTATTAGTAACATGTATCTTTTATATGCATCATCCTACAGACAGGGTATCACATACCACAACCATTGATATACCAGTCATGGTGCACTGGCTAGAACGAGAAATAGCCCAGTGGTCCCACCAGTGAGGAATAATCCGAAAGTCACTACATACAAAGTCGTGAGTGAGGATAGGGGTTGGGTGAGGGATGCATCAAGACCCAGTACTGGCAAATTATCTATAGTAGTCCCTTACAATTGTTTAATTCCCTAAATTCACAACAAAAAAATATATGTTATTCCATGCACAGCAGGTGTCATTAAAGACAGTTGATTAAGTGGTTTTTATTGCAGTTGGGTGAATATGGCAAGTAATCACACCCACCCTACCCCTTAATCGAGATACATTTATAGGGAGGACAAGACTATAAATCACACAGCCACTTGATCATTCCTTGAAGCAGGAAATTGTTTGGAGGTTTTAGAAAAAAGAAAAAAAAAGAAGAAAAAAGTATATACGTATTAGTCTTCTATTAGTAGTTTATTTAATTTAAGGGTAGAAAGTAAAATATTTAACAATATTCACAAGTTGAAGTTGAGATAATAAAGTACTGTATAATAACAAAATGTAACTGCATGAAGTCAACCCCCACCCCCTGCATCCCCCCAACCCACCCTCTTACTGGGTACTCCAGTAGCTCGCCTATAAACCACAGCTCAACCCCTGAATACTTAAGTGTAAATGTAAGCTGTAATGATCACAGGTACAATAACAAAATATAACTGCAATTCCCCCACCCACCACCCACCACCCCTAACCCCTTCCTGGGTACCCCAGAAGCTCACCTTTAAACCACAGCCCAATATCAACCCCTGAATACTTGAGTGTAAATATAAGCTGCAATGATCACAGTATGGGACAGCTGGGTGAGAATGAGATACTTATTACAGGGAAAGAATGTAATTTGAACAATAGAATTAATTAAACAGGGAATACTTGAGAGTGGGCCGTTCTGAACATAAGTCGGGCTGTCAGGTGAGTGGCTGTGGTATTTATGAAGCTGAGCTTAGCCTGCCTTGTCAGGCCGCCTGTGGAATGCGTTCACCACTAAATATAGGACTCCCCTTTAAACTGACAATGGGGGAATACCACAGCACTTGTGACAGAGACTGTGGTGGTAGTGGTTGTGGGTTTCAGCATGCGGCCAGCATGTCATTGTAATAATACCTGGGTCAGATGGTTTTCACAGTTAAAACAGGAAGGGGCCCATATAACTGTCAGTTTATGAAAATATAACACACTACATTCATGAGAAGTTTTTGTGTTGGGTTTTTTTTGTGATCGTTTTTTTTGTTGGGTTTTTTTCCTTGCCTCGACTGAATAGAATAAGTCAGGAAAATGGTACAGTCAAGGCTTTTGTGCTTCCCGAGATGGACCCATCCTTTTTTTAAATCTTGAAGAGGAATTGTGGGATTACTCGATCAGTGTGGCTGTGTTACTATGATTTATAATGTGGGGTGATATATGCCTGTGTGTTGACGTGGATAGCGGTGTGTTTTCTATTTGAAATTCTGTCATAGTTTTCTATTTTATTTGCTGACTAGAATTTAAAAAAAATAAAAAATGACACTGGGAAGGACGGGAATGTTACGTCTGTTGTGGGTTATTACGGTTGGATTTGCATGACTGACTTTCACAACAGCCGTCTATTGGCCAACCCTTCATCAGTGTGTCTGTCGTAGGACAGCTAGCATTCCACTGTTTTGTATTGATTCTTCCATTTAATGGCAGAAAAATCTGCACTGCTACAAACCCGGGACTGTCTGTTTAATTCCATTGTAAGCCGTTGACATAACAGGATCTATACATAAGAGTCTGTGCAACTGGACGAAAGATCTAATCATGGTGGACTTAGTGAAATTTCATGTGACACCAATATAGGTACAGGCTTCCTAACAGAGTGGGATTTGTGACTACATCTAGTGGAGGTGGTATAGCATGGGCTTACTTCATTTACAGGCAATATGCATTGCCTGATTGGAAGTGTTACTAGAGCTACCAGGATGCAGTGGTGATCACACTGGCCACTCCTTATGATTTATTCACCAGTCGGGTATGGGTATGGACAGGGGGATATTACTGGAATGGACTATGTTAGTTTTTATGGCAACTCCATTGGATAAGCCTTGTGTAAAATCGAAATCGAACAGCACTGTGAGTCCGAAGGAAAAGGTGTTTGTCGTCAAGCCCAAACCGAAGCCTGTTATAAGGAGGCGTGATTGTATCAGGGCCAAACGAAAGTTGTTGTGTAATGGTGACATTTGTGATAAAAGTGATCCCAGCAGTTTACTACGGAGCTTGTATCTTACAGCGGAGTCAGATTCTAATGCAGCTTCAGTATCCACATCTTCTAATGAGCATCATTCGGAGCCATCGTTAGAACTGAGACGTAAATCTTGGCTGAGTCTAGTAAACAAATGTGCCCACCTTGCTCCCGTCAATGGAATAAATTCTTTCAACTCCGAGGCATGGGATGGCAGGCCTGCAACTGGTTTAACACAAAATCATATTGTCAAAGAACACCACCAGAACTTTGTAAGAGCTTTACCAAATAACCATGTTGTAAAGGAAGTGCCTCAAACAGTGTTAAAGTCTATACTGAAAAAGTATGTGAATGAGAAAATACCTCAGACAGTTGTCAGAGATGTGCCAAGTAATTCTGTGACAAAGGGCCCATCAGCAACCATGGTAAAAAATATACCAAATAGAAGCGTGTCTGGTCAGCCTTCGAAGACGGTGGTGAAATCAGGCACTGATGAAGAAAATGATCATCTCGCACAGATTGTCTTGAAGCAGTGCCGAATTGGATCTTCCATTGCATTTGGATTGTTTAGTGTTTCGAAAAGTCTGGTAGGTTTTCATTCTAGTGTACAGTAGAACCTGTCCAAACCGAACACCCAATGGACCAAGTAAAGAGTCCTCTGTTTTAAAGGGTGTTCGGTTAGAGAGATTATTTTCTTTAGTGATATTCATAATGGCACTGAAAAACATCTGGTTTTGAGGGAATTTCAGTTTACAGAATATTTTAGTTTTGAAGGATTTCAGTTGTACTCCTTGTTAGTATTTTTAATAGAAAAAAACTAATAATAATAATAAAAATACATATGTTAGCACAGCCATGAGTACAGTACAAGATTGATCATAGTATAGAATGTTCTGAATCGAACAACATGCTTTGCACCTTTTTCATAAAGAATTCAAAGATGATAGATATTTTAAAAACAGTCTATTTTTAGTATCCTGAATTGAACTTACCTTACATGTAGATTCACTTGCCTATAACTGCGTACATAAAATTTAAATGTAGGTTAAAGTATGTCTACTTTATCCTGTGTTTATGGCCTAGGCATTATGAAATAAGCTATATAAATAATTATGGCTATACCTGTACATATAATTAAGTGATACTTTCCTCCTACAAACATGTTTTTTTGTAAATAATTTCAGTTTGGTTTGACTTAAGAAGTGTTTTGGAAATAAATTTAAAAAATAATATTTTTGTGTGCAAGTTACAAAACAATCGGCTCATAAATAAATAACTTGTAATAAATTCCATAGCATGAAAAAGGCGTTCCCTGTGGGACAGAATATAAGTTTACTGTTCTATCTTTATCATGGATATTTGTTTTGTTTTTTCATTTAATTTAATAATTTGGCTTCTCCTGTCATTAAACAAAACAAACTTTTAACTTTTCTCATTAAAATGTATGTGTATTTGTGGATCCTTTTTTAAAATATAAAATACATTAAAAAATGCTCTCAACTAAACATACAAATGTATTGAGAACCCTACAAAAGATGCTGTGTAATTGAAATATTAAAGGTTCCGTAATAGTTCCACTAAACGTGTTTTGCCTCACTGAATGGCTACATGCTTGTGATGAGATGTGAACCATGACATGAATGCATGCAGCTGAAGAAAGGAGTGTCTCGGGTCTTTTCAGTTTAACATTTTAATGTGTGACGTCAAGTGTGTCGAGACTGAATAATTGTGTCTCAAACTTGTTTGTTGTCAACATTCAAAGGCATAATTTTGAAGTACAGTTTAGGACATAATAGTCTCTAAACTTAATGCATGTCATTGAGTGGGTTGATTTAGTGCTGATTATTCAAGTTAAGGGGTGCAGTGGCTTTTTTAAAATTCTATTTTAGCTTCTTTCCTTTTCTTTGCTTGTCTTTTTTTTTTGGTCATAAAATGTTCACAAAGTACATGTAGTTCTGAAAGGCTAAATAATGACCTTTATTTAAGTACGGATAGTTTTTTCAGCTTTTAAAAAATGTCAGGTTTTATTTTTAAACGTGTATTACATTCCATGAAAGCTGATTTTATGTTAAATGTGGAAGCATTGGATTTTCCCCCATGTTCCAGCTAGTATTTAGATGAATGTTAGTTCAAAGTTTATGATATAGTAGTGGGTTGGATGTAGCCCAGTAGTAAAGTGCTTGCTTGATGCACAGTCGGTTTGGGATCGATCCACGTCAGTGGGCCCTTTGGGCTATTTCTAATTCCAGCCAGTGCACCACAACTGGTATATCAAAGGCTGTGGTATGTGCTATCCTTTCTGTGGGATGGTGCATATAAAAGATCCCTTGCTACTAATGGAACAATTGTAGTGGGTTTCCTCTCTATTACTGTGTCAAAATAACCATACACATGTATGTTTGATATCCAATAGCCGATGATTAATAAATCAATGAGCTCTAGTGATGTCGCTAAACACAACAAAAATTTTGGTATGGCAAGTTTTGGTAAATCTGTCTGTGGGTGCAAATGACATGATTCAAAAAGAACTATAATGTGAACTGGTATGTATATGGTATATACATTGTACATGTGGTAGCAAATTGATCCTTGACACTTTAGCTGCAGATTAAATTGCTGGGGGGGTAGGGGGTGGGGTGGAGAGCTTAATTATTTATATCACTCTACTTACCTAATAGTTTATAGTGCTAGATCTTTACCATTTAATATTAATCAGTGTTTGCTGCAAGTTCTTGCCTGTCAACAACATGTATTATAAATTTACTGTTCTTGTGCTTTTTTTAAAACATGAAAATGTAATTGTATGTAACTGCATGCAATTCAGAATCCCCAGTACATCATTTCTCAAGATTGAATACAGGATGTCAAGTTAAAAAAAAAAAAATTCTAATATAATAAAAAAAAAAAAAAAAAAATACAAATTCATGATCCTATTAATTAATTTTTAACAAAATATCCTTCAGATGGGTTAATTGTATATAAGCATGTGAGGTTAGGACATATACATACAGTGTGTTTTAGATATGTTACTGCTTTGAATGCGTGTTGGTGTGGTGTGAGGGACAGACAGACAGACAGACAGAGAGAGAGAGAGATGGATGCAGCAAGAGATAGGGGGAGGGAGGGAGAGAGTGGTACATTCCTCCTGGTGCACTATGACCTCAAGTATTTGAAGTTTACCCTTTGTTCATACAACACAGACTGCTTTTATGACAGCCATATGATTATCTGGTTTTAATGACCTGCCATACTGGTTTATCTTTCAACTTGTTGCATTTCACATTCCTGATACTCCAAATTAATGTTCACCCAGATAACAGAATATATATATATATATATATATATATATATGTAATACATGCACACAGTGAAGCCTGTATAAACACCTCATATACTACCCACCACTCTCTACACACACATGTATGCTATTTCTATATAAAGGCCCCTCACTCTTAAGAGCAATATTTTGTGTATAATTTAGGTGGCCTTTCTAGAGAGGTTTGACTGTTTATGTGAGGGTTTTTGTTTGACATTCTTAAGGTGTGTGTATGTTTCAGCTGGTATGTGTGGGTGAAGCATTAACTATCTTCATAGACATGTGGGTTTGGGATTGGTTGTAATCAATAACCATCCTTATATGGTCATTACACTGTTTAAGCAGCAATATATTTCCTCTATTGCACTCGAGGGGCAGAATGTAGCCCATTGGTTAAGCACTCGCCTGGTGCACGATCGGTCTAGGATCGATTCCTTTCGGTGGGCACATTGTTCTATTTCTTATCCCAGCCAATGCTCTACAACTGGTATATCAAAGGCAGTGGTATGTGCTATTCCGTCTGTGGGATGGTGCATATAAAAGATCCCTTGCTACTAATGAAAAAAATGTAGCAGGTTTCCTTTCTAAGATTGTTAGAATTACCAAATGTTTGACATCCAATAGCCGATAAGTAATAAAATCATTGTGCTCTAGTGGTGTTGTTGAACGAAACAAACGTTAACTATTGCATTGAAGACTGTGAGTCAGGATGTGTGACCATATGTTTAACTGTTGCCACTGATTAAACAATTGTACTATTGTCATGAAACATTCAGTTCCTTTCATGCACCAAACAGAACACTGGCAGGTGTTGTTAAATTATCAGTATTGAATTATTTTAATAAGAGATCAAGAATTGCGCATTATAATGTCATGAGCTGGAAGTTTTAGTATTGTTACAAAATTAAGTGCACCTGCTTGGAAAGCTGTATTGATCATTTTATCAATAGTTTTATTTCGATTCTTGGCTAGTGTTTAATTTTTTCTTCTTTGTCATTGGATGAAATTAATGTTTCCCAATAAAAACATGTTCACCTGAATAGAGTTTAATAATGACGATGAACAAGCCATGTTATATTTAACGTCAAGTTCAGGACCAGGAGTACATTAGTTTCATTTGTTAAGAACTTTTAATGAGTAACAAATGGGATTTGTATTATGAAGCCATAACTGTGTACTTAAATAACTTAAAAGGGATCGTGAACTTCATTAATATTTTATCTACATTATGTTCTAAGCACATTCTGCTTTTTTATCATATAATGTAATAAATTATGCAATAAATATGCATGTATATAAAAAGGATACCATTTGTAACCATGCTTCTGGCAAGATCACTTGCTTAACTAAAAAACTTATTTTATTTAAGAATATATTTGTGTGTTTTCTGATAGATGAAGTTACCTTTTCTCTAGCTTTTGATTTATTTTTGATACATGTAATTAATTAAATAATTTAGATGATTCTCCCAATAAATGAAAACCTGTTGTAAGTGATTCGTGTTTTTGCTGCTTGAATTGTGCCTGTATGAGTTGAGATATTTTCTCGTATTAGACAAGTGTACACTGTTCTCTCATCATTGATTACATCAGTCCATGCCTGAATTGTGCTATTTTCTGGTATCAGACAAGTCTTCACAAAAATTGTACTGCAAACGGATAATTGATATGTCTGTCCATGCCTGCATAAGTTAATTGTGCTTCTTGTTTTAGACAAGTTTATACTTAAACCGTACTGCATTCTGATGAGCAGAATGCTACTGCATTCTGATTCTGCATGAATGTTAACAACACCTCAGCATAAAAAATACATCGGCTATAATATCAGGTAGTTCTGCATTCTGAGAGTCCAATAGTTTTCATGCCGGTGAGTCTTTTTCATACTGGGGTGTCTTTTTTCATGCTGGGATGTCTTTTTCATGCTGGTGTGTCGTTAAACATTCATGCATTCTGATCACTAATTATGCCAGTCCATGTCTGCATGAGTTGTGATGTTTTATGCGGTATTGTAATCATCAGTTACACAAGTCTACCTGTGCTGGATGGATCGATATAAAACCATTATCTCAACATATCTGATGTCCTGTCTGTATTTTCTCTTGATTATTTTCCTCATTTGTCAGCGCTCCAAACTTTCAAGAACTGTAACAAAAATCAATAGTCATCCTCTAGCTAATTACCAAAGCTTAGGTAACTATAGCCGTGTATCTACATTAAATTTGTCAATAACAAATTATTATTTTTAAAAAATAAAATATATATATATATATTAAAGAGAGAGAGAGTTAGAGAACAAAAAAAAAAAAAAAAGAGAAAAACTAATATCATATACATGTATCTATGGTAAGATGTGGTCTAGTCTGTTCTTTTTATGACACAGTTTGAGCACATCAAAGATCTTGACTGGGGTTTTTTTGGGTTAGTTCAGTCTTTATGGGATAAATGTAGATTTTGTCTTTCCTCTCTTTTTTTTTGGTTTTCATGTTTGGCAAAGCATATTTGGACATTATAGTTTTTATTTTGAAATAGGATTTGCATGTAGGTAGATGGTACTGATATAGGTATTACTTTTTCAACAGCTGCGGTGATGGCATCAACTTTAGCATTAAAGTTTAATGTTAAAAGTTTAATCTTTACATCAGTTTTCTCACGATGTACTGAAAAATGTTATGGTAGGCAAGTCATTAATTCCACATAATTCTTGTTTAATTTGGTAGTTATGTATATTAATTCATTTATACTTATTTTCGTGCTTATATCTAATTAAGGTTCAAGCATACTGTCCTGGGCACACCTCAGCTATCTGGGCTGTCTGCCCAGGACAGTGGATTAGTGATTAGTTGTTAATGGTTAGTGTGAGAAATGAGTCAGTGTAATGGTCTTACATCTACTCCTAGAGTCATTAAGCTAGCTCTGGGTGGGAGCCGGAGCTGGTAGTTATGTCTATAAAACAGATTATTATTTGTATGGCCTCACTGGTTATGTCTAGATGGTAACTTGAAATTTATATATACTGTATTGTTGAATTGTAAACACTCCTATATCCAATATTCAAAAGGCTGTTTACTGTGTCTCTGTATTATGAAGAATGAGGTTTTTTTCTTCTTTTTCTTTTGCCAAATTAGGTGAGCTGGAAATACAGCTAGGTATGGCATTTCAAATAAAGTAGATACACCTCCATTTGTGTGTGATAAATGTCAAGTTACTTGATAATAGACTGTCGGTCTTTATCCACCTGTGGAATGTGTCCCGTCGGAACAGCAATTGTTAAAGATCCCTCAACTATAAAACTATTGCTATCAGTTTTTTGTATGTCTTTTCAATTTAAAAGCCGTGCTGGTACTTTGTATGAATTCAGTGGTGTACACGAAGAACAAGTTGTATCGGATAAAGAGAACATATATTTACTAACATACTCACATGGAAAGCAAAAGAAAGGAATATTTGTTTAATGGCACCTCAGCATATAGTAGTAAATGGCAGCTATTTCAGTGTAATGTCTAACATTAATTCAATGAGAGAGGGAGCGAAACTGGGGAGAGAGGGAGTAGAGGGGGAGCTGTTCCTGCTGCCTCCACATAAGGTATTCCTTCTGAAAGGCAACAAGGGATTCTTTTTATATGCACCTTCTCATAGACAAGATGGTACATACCATGACCTACAAATCAAAGAACAGACTGATAAATAATAAAGAGTCTAATCTTGTCCCCCATTGGTGGCTGTATAACATAGGTTTGACTATATATTGACTACAACTACTGGGTTGGTGGTTCAGTCACTACAAGTGTTAGAAAGTTAAATCAAGGAACAGACTGATAAATAATAAAGAGTCTAATCTTGTTCCCCATTGGTGGCTGTATAACATAGGTTTGACTATATATTGACTACAACTACTGGGTTGGTGGTTCAGTCACTACAAGTGTTAGAAAGTTAAATCAAGGAACAGACTGATAAATAATAAAGAGTCTAATCTGGTCCCCCATTGGTGGCTGTATAACATAGGTTTGACTATATATTGACTACAACTACTGGGTTGGTGGTTCAGTCACTACAAGTGTTAGAAAGTTAAATCAAGGAACAGACTGATAAATAATAAAGAGTCTAATCTGGTCCCCCATTGGTGGCTGTATAACATAGGTTTGACTATATATTGACTACAACTACTGGGTTGGTGGTTCAGTCACTACAAGTGTTAGAAAGTTAAATCAAGGAACAGACTGATAAATAATAAAGAGTCTAATCTGTTCCCCATTGGTGGCTGTATAACATAGGTTTGACTATATATTGACTACAACTACTGGGTTGGTGGTTCAGTCACTACAAGTGTTAGAAAGTTAAATCAAGGAACAGACTGATAAATAATAAAGAGTCTAATCTGGTCCCCCATTGGTGGCTGTATAACTGACTGTATTCAGTCACTATACAGAGTCTAATCTTGTCCCCCACTGGTGGCTGTATAACATAGGTTTGACTATATATTGACTACCACTACTGGGTTGGTGGTTCAGTCACTATACAGAGTCTAATCTTGTCCCCCACTGGTGGCTGTATAACATAGGTTTGACTATATATTGACTACCACTACTGGGTTGGTGGTTCAGTCACTATACAGAGTCTAATCCGGTCCCCCATTGGTGGCTGTATAACATAGGTTTGACTATATATTGACTACAACTACTGGGTTGGTGGTTCAGTCACTACAAGTGTTAGAAAGTTAAATCAAGGAACAGACTGATAAATAATAAAGAGTCTAATCTGGTCCCCCACTGGTGGCTGTATAACATAGGTTTGACTATATATTGACTACCACTACTGGGTTGGTGGTTCAGTCACTATACAGAGTCTAATCCGGTCCCCCATTGGTGGCTGTATAACATAGGTTTGACTATATATTGACTACAACTACTGGGTTGGTGGTTCAGTCACTACAAGTGTTAGAAAGTTAAATCAAGGAACAGACTGATAAATAATAAAGAGTCTAATCTGGTCCCCCATTAGTGGCTGTATAACATAGGTTTGACTATATATTGACTACAACTACTGGGTTGGTGGTTCAGTCACTACAAGTGTTAGAAAGTTAAATCAAGGAACAGACTGATAAATAATAAAGAGTCTAATCTGGTCCCCCACTGGTGGCTGTATAACATAGGTTTGACTATATATTGACTACAACTACTGGGTTGGTGGTTCAGTCACTACAAGTGTTAGAAAGTTAAATCAAGGAACAGACTGATAAATAATAAAGAGTCTAATCTGGTCCCCCATTGGTGGCTGTATAACACAGGTTTGACTATATATTGACTACAACTACTGGGTTGGTGGTTCAGTCACTACAAGTGTTAGAAAGTTAAATCAAGGAACAGACTGATAAATAATAAAGAGTCTAATCTGGTCCCCCACTGGTGGCTGTATAACAGGTTTGACTATATATTGACTACCACTACTGGGTTGGTGGTTCAGTCACTATACAGAGTCTAATCTTGTAAGACAAGTAATATTGATTAGTTGATTGAAGCTCATTATGAAAAACAAGCATTGATTGGGTAATTAGATGGTAAACCAGCCAATTCTCGTCGTGTAAAACCAGATATATAGAGGAGTCGTCACGAGTGTTTTTTAATATGGAAAATAACCACAAGTCTACGTTAATCGGCATTTGTTGACGAAGTTGATATTTTACATATTAAAACACACGAGTAGCGAATTCTATTTATACTATAACAGTTCTAAAATAACATTTTAATAAAAGATTTAGTAAATAACTACTAAAGTCGCCACCATCGGTAATATGACGTCATCACAATTAGCACAAATCTGTTTGACGTCACATATTTTAACTAAATATTTGAAAAAGTTACGCTCAGGTACACCGGTCTTGTTGGCTTGTAAGTCAATGACCCATCCACAGCAACACATTACCTAGAGACCTTGCAAATTTGCATACCATTATTAATCGGGTTAATACACTAAATTAACACATGGGCTTATGACATGAATATCATGGGTAAGTTATAGGATAAATATACATACAGTTGCAAGAATTGTTCTAGTGCAGAAAAATTAAAGAAGTCTTTTTTTGGTCTGGAAAAGATCCTGTTTACCATGCCCTGATACCCCCCAACCCCCTGATATCAAAGCAACCAATTCATTCGATGAAGATAATTATAAAGTGAACAGAATTTTTTTATTCTAACTTTTTTTGTACCGAATACTAAGAGGCATAATAAGGAGTATGTCTTTCAATACACAATGTTGACCAATATACAATGATATATGGTGACCAAACTTTCCTCTTTTTTGTTTTGAAGGATGTGGTGTCGCACGGCCACCCTCCTTTAATTTTCACCCAGTGAGAACACTGATCATACATTTACATTGTCAGTACATATTTAAATTTTTTTTTTTTAAATTAAGGCTTATTTTAGACTGACTGTGATTATGACAAGTTAGGACTGTGTTTATGTACTGCTCCACATCAAACAGATTATCCAAGGCAGGCCAGAATCTGTGGTCACAGTTGTCCAAGTTGTTAGTAAACAAATATTTTCACGCGTTGAGAGCGGCCTCAGAATTGTTTTATAATTGGTGGTTTACATGCTTAATCATGTTTAAATACGTTAAGAATGCCAAACCATAGTGTATTGTGGATAATCTGGGTCATGACATTTTTGAAGGTTAGGACGAACTACAGTTGAGTACAGGAAATGTAAATATCAGTGTGTGTGTTCCCTTCTCAAGCTTAACCAGTTGGTGGATTTTTTTTAAAGCATTTGTTTGCCTCTATAGTTTGTTGTTTTAAAGTTGAAAAATAAACAGTTATATTTTGTATAATATACACATTACCCTTTTTATACATATATATACCGGTATATATTTTTTAAAGCACTTGGTTTGCCTCCATAGTTTATATTTGTTGTTTTAAAGTTTAAAAAAAAAAAAATTCATTTGTTTAATTTCCACATGTGGATGTTTTAGGTTTTTTTACTACACACACATATGATACATATTTTACAAAATACAAGTCTTTATACAAAATAAGCAGTAGGTAGAAGTTTCATTGTCTTAATTGTTTAAATCAGGGGTGGGAATTATCCTCGGATCAGCTGTTTTCGTCTTATGGAACATTGCGTTTCCTCACATTTTAATCTTCCTCTCCTCCAAAATGTGTCGGATGGCACAGATTTTAACCTAGGATTTCAAGAATTTCTGGGACCACTCTAGATTTCCTCTTTTTTACAGTTCACCAATTCCCACCCCTGATTAATATTTAGCCAACACTTGTTGATCTCTGTCAGTTCATATCACTGGTCACTTGCCCGTTTTGATTGGTGTCAGTATGTAAAATGCTTAAAATAAAAAGTGGGATGGGGTGGAAGGGACAAGCTGGACAGTGATTTACTACAAATCATTTCACAAGCATCTGAGATCAGTCTTTTCAATTTAATGATCACGGGAGAAACAATAACTAAAACATTAACCTTCATCTGTGGCTTCTTTTTTTTCTTTTTTTTCTTCTTCTTTTTTATCAAAATATAATTGTGTATAGACAGCTGTTTTATTTTTCAAAAATGGTTCAGCATCATAAATCTACAACTCGTAAATCAACATTGCATGTACATAATTTGTTTTCTCTTTGCAGTCCAATGGCAATGGTTACACTGATGGTCAGGGTCTGGTTACCATCCGGATGATGCCAGATGAACATGGAAGATTTGGTTTCAATGTCAAGGTCAGTCATGAAGCTTTGTTTATTATATGTCCAGTGACTTCTGTTATTGCTGTTGTTGACTTCAGTTTTCTTTTGTCTTCACTGTTCCCGGTGTATGTAACTAAATTTGCCAACTAGCAAATAATTTGGGTAGGGGGTCCAATTTAAACTCTGTATTTGAATGTAGTCACCAACTTTTGAATATTCATCGACTTCATGTCATGAATTTACTGTGTAACATTTTTAGAATTAAAAGGAAACATTCTCCTTAGAAATTTGTTTTAAATATAAACATGTCAATGGTTTTCTTTTCTTTCTTTTTTTAATATTATAGCAGTGTTCAAACTGTGGAAACAAGTATATTTACTCCTATTAAATTTGTGAGGTATTTGCATTGCAAAATATATTGGTGACTTCTATATGTGTGTTATTATTTTAGGGAGGAGCTGACCAAGGCATGCCCATCATTGTATCAAGGGTGGCACCTAACACACCCTCAGACCTGGCCATTCCACGCCTCAATGAGGGAGATCAGGTTCTCTTCATCAACGGGCGGGATGTGTCTCAACACACACACGAACAGGTATTGTGTTAACTGCTTCTTGTAATCGGTCTTGATCATTAATAAATCAATGTTCTTGTTAAACAAAAACAAAACTTCTTCTTTATTTTTGTAATGGGTCTTTTATATAGAACCATTCAGGCTTATACCTCACCTAAAATAACTGATGGGGTGAAAGAACCAGAACTCAAACTCAAGGGCAGTACCGATAGGAAGTTGTCAAAGTTATCATATGAAATGCCTTTGGTCAAGGGCTTTACTGATGGGAAGTTGTCAGTTATGATATGAATATGGGAAGTTGTCAAAGTTATCATATGAAATGCCTCAGGTCAGGTAATTTACTGATGGCAGTGTTTTACCACTGAATAAATATTATTGCCTTTGGTTGAAAAAGGCGGCGAGATGTAGTCCAGCGGTAAAGCGCTCGCTTATGCACGGTCAATTTGGGATTGATCCCTGTCAGTGGGCCCATTGGGCTATTTCTCGCTCCAGCCAGTGCACCACGACTGGTACATCAAAGGCCATGGTATTTGCTATCCTGTCTATGGGATGGTACATATAAAAGATCCCTTGCTGCTAATCAAAAAGAGTAGCCTATGAAGTGGTGACAGTGGGTTTCCTTTCTCAATATCTGTGTGGTCCTTAACTATATGTCTGATGCCATATAACCATAAATAAAATGTGTCGAGTGCATTGTTAAATAAACCATTTCCTTCGGTTAAAAAAAAAAAATTGGTATTTATTTTGTGTTTGTTGGGGGTGCGGCTGCACATATACTTACATTGTATGTTTTACTGACGTAAAAAGTGTAAGGGTGTGCATGTATGCATAGATGTTATATAAAATCTTCATGAACTTAGTCATGTACAGAGATAGTAGTTTATCAAGATACTTAATGTATTGTATTTTACAAACCTCATGTATAATTGTGATAAGCTAGACTATTTTTTGTGTTAGTTTTGATGAATACAAAATATATTAATGTGATAAAGATAATTCAGTTTAGCTAAACAAAACGGCTGTCCAAATTTGGTACATAATGATTTTACCATAAAGAATTGATCATTTGTTAATATTAACTACTAACAATACTGAACAATAAGAACTACATGTATAAATTTGTTTGACACTCTAACATTTTGTTTTGTAGGTGGTTATGTTTATCAAGGCTTCTCGAGAATCGCACACTGGTGAACTGATTCTCATTGTCAGACCAAATGGTAAGCTTCGACCAAAACAGGCAAACTTTAATTTATAATCTTCTTGCAATATGCAGAATATCCTATTTTAAGTGAAAAACAGGTTTTATGTGTATTATTATTCACTTGGTTTTTCTAGGTACTATTTGCCATTAATTTAAAAAAAAAAAAAAAAAAAATCTACAATCTTTTGTTCCTTTTTTTTTTCTTTGTCTTTACATTTTAAAAATATTTCTTGTTTTCATTGTCTGCTCTCTCTTTCTCTCTCTCTCACTCTCACTCTCTCTCTCTCTCTCACACACACACACACACACACACACACACACACACACACACACACACACACAGTAACAGTAACAGTTGTTTTCATCTTGCATTGTTCTCAATTCAGTGTATGTTAGTGAAGACCAGACTGATGAGCCAGATTTCTCGTATGTCCCGGAGACCCATGTGATAGCTAGTTCGTCAAATGCCAACACACTGGAATCATCACTGATGCTGCTACAAGAAAGTCTTGATAGTGGAGCTGCGCTCGCACAGTTTGAGGTGAGCTTTTAATGGTGGTTCGTTCCACTTGGCAGCCACATATCTTTTCGCCCATTTGCAAAACCTAGTAACTCACTTTTTACTGGTTTTGAGATGCTATCTGTGGGAAAGTATATTTTAATGGGGTTGTTTTTTTTTCAAATAATTCCACACTGGTTTAATATAAAAAGAATTTTTTTAATTTATTTTTTAATTAACAATTTATTTTTATTTTTATATGCAATTAAAAATAAAACCCACTTGTCAAGATATAAATGAAACAGAAATACTGACCTATAGTGAAGCTTGGGTTTGGGCAGGAGTGCCCATGATGGACGTGCCTGAACCTTCAAACACATTAGTAGAGTTTTCCTTCCACAGTCAAGCATGTCTTCTTCTTCTGCTCATCAAGTTCGAAATATTGTTGTTTTTTGGTGTTGGGTTTTTTTCATATGCAAAACAGATCTCTAACTAGTAAAAACAGATTACCAAAAGAATAATGAAATATAAAGTTTAATAGGATAATCTAATTTCATGAAAATTTAATTTTAAATTTTAAACTCCATGTGCAAGTGGTATTCTTCAGGTTCTGGCTTTACAACAAAGTAGATTCTACTGACTACTTAGTTCTGCCGATGGTGAACCAAGCTAACTGCAGTTCAGTTTGCAATAATTCAATAAAATATACCCTGGGTTTGATTGAAAACATATTTTATTGCATAAATAACAAAAGGATTGGGCACAAGTTTGCCAACTTACTAGGCCCTCTCCTAATACTCTGGGTATAAATTGATATAGATCAGTTTTGATAAAATTATTAATTACTAGGTTGTGGTTTGCAGAGATCATGTTCATTATAAGTGCAGTCAAAATTGGCACACATTTGTTGTTCCTGTTCTCATTTTATTTAGAAAATATCTGTTTCTTTTGTTTTCAGCAATTGTACAGGAAGAAACCGAACTTGACAATGAATGCAGCAAGGGCTGAAGCCAATATCCCTAAAAACAGATACAGAGATATCTCGCCTTGTAAGTATAATTTTTGACACTTGATTCATAATCCCTGCCAGCGTATTGTTTTACTATCACTTAAACAGTGAACACGAAAACTCGACATGGATTAAAACTAAATTTAATGAAGTGGGCATTTTTGAGAGATATTTTGTATATCAAAGGAAGCATTTGTTTTATTGTACTACATTGGAAATCCTGTTGTAAAGGCAGGTTTCTTCTCTAGACTTGTATATTGGAATTGACACACAGTAGCGGATGATTACAACAAATTCTAGGTACTTGTGAAGTTTCTATTGACACCATCATTCCCTGTAAGTTTAGTTTACTAAAGTGTATATTAAATGCCTCCTCAATATAATCTGAGCAATATTTCTATAAAATACTTAGCTCCATGCTAGAAATATTATTTGCACATCAGTGTGCATATGTCCCTTTCTTTATGGATGCTGGCACAGACTATAAAAATGGCAGTCCTCCAATAGCTGCAGATGGAACTATATATTGTGGTTAAGATCAGCTCTCTTCTGTAAACATGGTTGCATGTCCTCACGACTCTAACGTAACTTCTTTTGTAATCAGTCTTCTGCAGAGATGCAGTATTGACTGTGCTAATGGCAGATTCATAATCATTTCGTATGTTACGACTTGTATTACACACCTTAAAATGTTTAAGTTGTTTTCATATATTACAAAGTAGATTACCACTTAATATTGTCTCTCTTCTTTTTTTTTTCTTCTTTTTTTTGGGGGGTGGGGAGGGAAATAGATTAGCATTTAATATTGTCTCTCTCTTCTTCTTTTTTTCCCTTTTTTTTAGGGGTGGGGGTAGAGACTATTTCGGAGAGCGAAGTCCCTTTTATTGAGGCTATTGTCAGATCAATGTGATAATTTGATTTTGCAGTGCAGTCTACACTAAATCAGATTAATTATGTGTTATTGTTGTTGTTTTCAGATGATCAGACAAGAGTGATTTTGAAACCCGGCCCAGGTGGTGACTATGTCAATGCAAACTATGTAAATGTAAGTTGTAGCTTGTTATGACTGTGAGTCTCTGGTTATTTGTATTTATTTAAGTCTGTAGTCTTGAGTTACTGTTAATGGTAACAGTACATATTTAGAAGATGTATATCCTCTGTAATAATCTTCAAATGCTAGAAGAATTATCCTATATGGGGTGACACTAACTTCTATTCTAGTCTCATGTATGGTGTTTTTGTGTATATATTGTTGCCTAAATTGTTTCTAATGCAAAATATTGTATTTGAATAATATCATAATTTAAAAAAAAAATTTTTTAATGAATGATGTTAATTGTGGATAACATATGTACCTTTTTTCTTCAGATGGAAATACCAGGGTCTGGTGTTGTGACCCGGTACATTGCTGCCCAGGGCCCTCTGCCTAACACATGTACAGACTTTTGGCAGGTACACATACTCTACAGAACCACTTTAAGAATTTGCTTAGATCCTTGATGTGCTTCAGTTTCTATCTATAATCTAAAGTCTTTCAATTATATTTTTTCTCTACTCTGTTTTGTAAAATTGTCAGAGGCGTGTTATGCAGTTACCTAAGAAAGAAAGTGGTATATTACCCTACAGGTCCAACCGGAGGGGTCTCTGTCTGTCTGTCTGTCTGTCTGTCCTACATATAGTTTTCCAGACTTTTTTCTTCGATGTCTCCAGATATTGAGCTGAAATTTTGTCTTTAGCTTTATCAAGTACTATTACAGATCATGGTGATTTGTCTATTTTTGACAGTTACTGTATTTGACCGGAAATAAGCCTAGGGGGCCAAGACAACTCATTGTGAGCTTAGCATGGGGTGGGCTTATTCCCAGACAAGGGGCCAGTTTTGTGGAATTTTTTTTTAATAATAATAATTAAAATAAATAACAATACTTAAATGAACTAGGAAGAAAACAAAAAACGTTCAGTAGCACATTTATTAATTAGTGTTCCATTTGTTATTAATAAATAATAATTGTTTATTAATTAAATTGTGGTGTTTTTTTTACTAGTATCTAATTATCAGAAACACACCTTCTATGTTACAATTACTTACCAGTGCTTTTTATTTACATCCAAAATTTAATGCTGAGAAGACTTAAAACAACAGCAATTAACAACAAACTCAATAGCGTATACACACGTTTCTGACGCAGGCAGCCAGCTTACTTACACTACAAAGAATTGTCAATCTAAGGTCATTGTTCTTAGCCAATCAGAATAAGGTATTTGCTTAATTAGCATTAACTGCGGACCCAGTGTGGTGGTAAAAATAGACATTGGTTTTTAGTTCATACTTGGGCTTGGATACTTCAGAGAAATACTGCAGGCATGAAATTGAAAACAATGTTACACACTGTTATTGTTAGACTGCTAAATCTCACTGGTGGTAAAATATTGTGTTACATTTGTGTTTAATTATCTGCAGGAGGTATGACCTTTTAAATGAACTTTGAGCAAACTTGCAATTTCATGTTATTTATAAGGTGACAAAGTTGGGGGTGGGCCTATTTACGAATGAGGGCCTAATTTCTTAAATGCTATCAAAACGAAGGGGGGCTTATTCAAAGAAATGGGCTTATTTCCGGTCAAATACGGTAATGTCGTTTAACTTAGGAGATACAAACATTTGTTGTGATCACCTAACATATTTTTCAATGTCTTGACCTTTTTGCAGATGGTTTGGGAACAGCAGTCCTCATTGGTTGTGATGCTGACGACGAAGGTCGAGAGAGGTCGGGTCAAGTGTCACCAGTACTGGCCGGAGCTGTATGAGACGGAGGATTTCGGAGCCCTGCAGATCACGTGCGTCAAGGAAGAGGAGACGCCTTCGTTTGCATTCCGCGAGTTTAATTTGACGCACGTCGAGACAAACGAAGAGAGACATATAAGGCACATGCAGTACATAGCGTGGCCCGATCATGGGGTGCCGGATGATCCTGCTGATTTTCTCGACTTTGTGTTAAAAGTGCGGCAGAACAGAGTTGGGATGGTTGAGCCTGTTATAGTTCATTGCAGGTAATTCTTGTGATGTTGGTACTCTGATACAGTACATGAGCAGCAGTGGAGCTCAGTGGTAGAGGTGCAGTAAATCATGGGTCCGTTGGTGGACCTAGTGAGTTTCAGGCCTGTGCATTTCATGGAAATTATCACAAAACAAAATCAGAAAACTGAAATCCATTACCCATTATCACGTTAAGTAAGTCACCATTATCTTGATTACCAAAAAAAACCCAGTTTCTGATGGGTTCCGAGATCACAGGACTTATTTCTTATAAAATCTGAAATCCTGATGCCTGGGGTTATATCTAGTTTCAGCTAATATTCGTGGTATATCATAGACTATGGTATGTGCTATCCTGTGAAAGATCACTTGAATTTTAAAACAAAAATTGAATTGAGTTTCTGTAGTGGTTGTGGGTTTCTTTTCTAGGATAAGTGTCACAGTAAATGTTTTAGACATTTAATAGCTGCTCGGTGAACAGTATGCGGGGATAATAATAAACATTCTTTTTCTTTTTGATGTTACAGTTGTCTTGTCATTGAAGTGCTGGAAATATTCATGGACCAGAATGCATACCTACTAAATACAAATACTAAATGCACAACGTTTATGTATTTTTGACTGGTCTCATTTCAGTGCTGGTATTGGGAGAACAGGTGTGCTAATCACTATGGAAACCGCTATGTGCCTGATAGAAGCCAACCAGCCCGTCTATCCCCTGACAATAGTTCGACAGATGAGAGATCAACGTGCCATGTTAATTCAAACTTCTGTAAGTGTATTTATGGTAGCCATCCCAGTCCTCTCCCATTCATATCCCACCTCAGCTCACCATTAAGCTCACTAAAACACCTATCATTATTCACATCCACATTCCATCGCCAACATCATCTCCAAGGCTGCCCACACATCCGTTCCACGTCTCCACACATCCTTTCCATTGTCTCCACACACACACACACACACACATATACCTCCACACATCCTTCCCATAAAACTCCACATATCCATTTACAGCTGCACACACACCCTTCATATCACCCCCACAAACACGTCCCTATAACCCTCCTCACATCTTTTCAATTGTCTCCATACACATCCCCATAAACCTGCACACACCCTTCATATCACCCCCACAAACACGTCTCTATAACACTCCTATATCCTTTCAATTGTCCCCATACACATCCCCATAAACCTGCACATACCCTTCATATCACCCCCACAAACATGTCCCTATAACACTCCTCACATCCTTTCAATTGTCTCCATACACATCCCCATAAACCTGCACACACCCTTCATATCGCCCCCACAAACAGGTCCCTATAACCCTCCTCACATCTTTTCAATTGTCTCCATACACATCCCCATAAACCTGCACACACCCTTCATATCACCCACCGGCCTCGGTGGGGTCGTGGCAGGCCATCGGTCTACAGGCTGGTAGGTACTGGGTTCGGATCCCAGTCGAGGCATGGGATTTTTAATCGAGATACTGACTCCAAACTCTGAGTGAGTGCTCCGCAAGGCTCAATGGGTAGGTGTAAACCACTTGCACTGACCAGTGATCCATAACTGGTTCAACAAAGGCCATGGTTTGTGCTATCCTGCCTGTGGGAAGCGCAAATAAAAGATCCCTTGCTGCCTGTCGTAAAAAGAGTAGCCTATGTGGCGACAGCGGGTTTCCTCTAAAAACAGTGTCAGAATGACCATATGTTTGACGTCCAATAGCCGATGATAAGATAAAAAATCAATGTGCTCTAGCGGCATCGTTAAATAAAACAAACTTTTTTTTTCATATCACCCCCACAAACACGTCCCTATAACCCTCCTCACATCCTTTCAATTATCTCCATACACATCCCCATAAACCTGCACACACCCTTCATATCACCCCCACAAACAGGTCCCTATAACCCTCCTCACATCCTTTCAATTATCTCCATACACATCCCCATAAACCTGCACACACCCTTCATATCACCCCCACAAACACGTCCCTATAACACTCCTCACATCCTTTCAGTTGTCTCCATACACATCCCCATAAACCTGCACACACCCTTCATATCACCCCCACAAACAGGTCCCTATAACCCTCCTCACATCCTTTCAGTTATCTCCATACACATCCCCATAAACCTGCACACACCCTTCATATCACCCCCACAAACACGTCCCTATAACACTCCTCACATCCTTTCAGTTGTCTCCATACACATCCCCATAAACCTGCACACACCCTTCATATCACCCCCACAAACACGTCCCTATAACCCTCCTCACATCCTTTCAATTATCTCCATACACATCCCATAAACCTGCACACACCCTTCATATCACCCCCACAAACACGTCCCTATAACACTCCTCACATCCTTTTAGTTGTCTCCATACACATCCCCATAAACCTGCACACATCCTTCATATCACCCCCACAAACGCGTCCCTATAACACTCCTCACATCCTTTCAATTGTCTCCATACACATCCCCATAAACCTGCACACACCCTTCATATCACCCCCACAAACGCATCCCTATAACCCTCCTCACATCCTTTCAATTATCTCCATACACATCCCCATAAACCTGCACACACCCTTCATATCACCCCCACAAACACGTCCCTATAACACTCCTCACATCCTTTCAGTTGTCTCCATACACATCCCCATAAACCTGCACACACCCTTCATATCACCCCCACAAACAGGTCCCTATAACCCTCCTCACATCCTTTCAGTTATCTCCATACACATCCCCATAAACCTGCACACACCCTTCATATCACCCCCACAAACACGTCCCTATAACACTCCTCACATCCTTTCAGTTGTCTCCATACACATCCCCATAAACCTGCACACACCCTTCATATCACCCCCACAAACACGTCCCTATAACCCTCCTCACATCCTTTCAATTATCTCCATACACATCCCCATAAACCTGCACACACCCTTCATATCACCCCCACAAACACGTCCCTATAACACTCCTCACATCCTTTTAGTTGTCTCCATACACATCCCCATAAACCTGCACACATCCTTCATATCACCCCCACAAACGCGTCCCTATAACACTCCTCACATCCTTTCAATTGTCTCCATACACATCCCCATAAACCTGCACACACCCTTCATATCACCCCCACAAACGCATCCCTATAACCCTCCTCACATCCTTTCAATTGTCTCCATACACATCCCCATAAACCTGCACACACCCTTCATATCACCCCCACAAACGCATCCCTATAACCCTCCTCACATCCTTTCAATTGTCTCCATACACATCCCCATAAACCTGCACACACCCTTCATATCACCCCCACAAACACGTCCCTATAACCTCACATCCTTTCAATTCTTTCCATACACATCCCCATAAACCTGCACACACCCTTCATATCACCCCCACAAACACGTCCCTATAACCCTCCTCACATCTTTTCCATCATCTCCACATACACACACAACCCCATTATATCAACACACCCATCCAGTTAACACACATCCCCAAAGCCTTAACCTCATCACTATCCCCATCTTATGTCGACCGAGAGTGGTATAAGGTATGAGGTATACCAGGTTTACGACAATGCTGGTTGGACAGGCATGGCAGTTGCAGTATTTTCTTTGAAAACCAGTTTTTACAGTAAAACTATTGATTGATGAGCGACATTCCATTACTTCCCCAGTTCTTCAGAAAATATTTGTGATGTATTCAAAGTTTGTTCATATTTTGTAATAAAAATATACCTTTTTTATTTTCAGAGTCAATATAAATTTGTTTGTGAAGCAATCCTCAGAGTGTATCATGGTACGTATAAATGATGTTTCGTTTCACTCTGACATTGCCCAATTAGCAGTTTGCTTTTTTTCATCTTGCATACATTAGTATGTTGTATACATGTCAAAATCAGTTTATAAAAATGCTGTGTAGTTGATGACAGATTCGGTTCTATTGGTTCTTGAAAAGTACATGTGCTATGGTATACTTTTGAAAATAAAAGAAGTGGGGAAAAGCATGTTTGTACTTTGGCATTTATGTCCTTTTCATATTTAAGATTACACTTTTTGTTACAAAATTATACTTTTGTTTCCAAATGCTTTTTAGAGATAAACAGGTGTGTATAAAAGAGCCCTTGCTGCTAACTGAAAAAAACAGTACTTGTAGCAGCATGAGCTACATCTTTGATACTCTGTTTAACACAGTTATAATATGTTTAACGATTCATAGCAATACTCTTGTTTTTTTTATACAATTTTGATTTGTTGATCATATATTCCTGTTGACTCTCTTCAGTTAAATTGTGGTCCTTAGATTTACTTCATAACCTAAAGTATATATTGAGTTAGATTTAATTATAAAATTATTTTGTTTCAAACATACATAGATAGATGTATGTTGAAAGTATGTTGATTTATTCAAATAAACATATTCAGTGTTAATCCATACAACACTAAAATGTTTTGTTTTTGGTTTTAGAGGCTCTGGTGAAACCACTTAAAGATTTTCACAGATGAAAGTAGCTTTGCCCTTGGGGCAGAATTTAATCCACAACACCATGGAGTCCTATCTCTCTATTCTTCGAGACAAGCAGTTGCAATACTATTTTGAGAGAAACTTTCCTAAATTTCAAGAATGTTGTGCTGGAACAACCACCATACAGTGCTATTGTCGAATCTAAGGTCAAGCGGAATTATTTTTTACATAGCAAATGGATGCCGCTGCTATTCCTCATACATATCAATGTGTCATATTGTGATTAAGTTTCAGCCATTGACCAAAGCTGGGGAACTCGAAAACCCACAAAGATCAGGGATAATTCAAATGTACTAAGGGAGATAATTGAATGAAAGGGAAGCTACTTGATTTAAATCTTCAACCACCATTCCTGCCACTATGAACTTGCTCAAACTGGATATTACTATCGGACTGTGAACATTGTCTGAAAAAAGCAAGAGAGAAGGAACAAAAGTGTTTTAACTCCAATGTTTACAACATTTCTTTATATTGTAAAAAAATGTTTAGTAAAACTCTGGACAGGTTTATCTTATCCTACTTGAGGGGGAAAGCATTATGTTATTGATATCAAATGTTTGGTAATGGAAGGAGGATGCAAACAAATCTGAACATGTGTTTCTTTTTGTGACACGGTTGCTCGTGGTTACCCCCAAGAGTCAACAGAATGTCCATCTGTGGAAAACAATACTGAAAACAAGTTATCTTTGTTTGGGAGTGGTTTCTTGTATATTTTGTTTCTGCAAAATGTGAAAACCTCACTGACTAGAAAACACTTATTCGTGTTTTTGAGTGAATGCTGGATTGAAAATGAAAAACTCACATCCTGGCTGTTACTGGCAGATTGACCAGTATCCTTGTTTTTTCAACTCCCTTGCCTAAGAATGTCTTGTCTGAACCTTTCTGAGTCTGCTGACTTGAGCAAGTCAAGAAGTATGTGTGTGTCTAGGAACTTGTTGAGTTTACCAGTACAAAGGACAACCTGATTCTAATAGCATTCCATTCCATGTAAGAACAATGCAGAAGGAACTGTGATGTGTGTAGACTTGAAAGCCTTCTTTTTTCGGCTTGAAATGTTCTGGTTTTATTTAAAATGAATGCAGATTTCACTCATGGTGGATTGTGATCTATTTAACCACGGCTGGAAATCAGATACAGACATTTCCAGCAATGGAGAGTGAAGCTTTTGCAGACAGCAGGAACTGCTTTGTGTTTGTGAATTGATACAGATAGGAGTGTAAAAATGGTGGAAGGCTTGAGAAGGAAGAGGTTAAAGGCTAGAGATGCGGAAGTGCGGAATTCTTGCAGAATGAGGTTGAATGCTTGGGAATAAAAGGTTGAAGACTAGGGGAATGTTTTTTTGTTTTGAGGTTGTGAAGCAATGGATATATATGGTTGAGGGCTTGTGAAATAAGGCTTTGGAAAGTAAAAGATTAAATGTTTACGGTTATACAAGATGTTGAAAGTTTAAGAATCTGAATAGACATTGAAGCTTGGGAAGAGGGCAGATATAGATTGCAAAAAGAATTAGAGAAAAACAACTGTGATGTAACAGTTTTTTGTTTGCCTTGTCACTGAACGTTGTCTTTGCTTTTTTTCTGATACAAACATTTCTGGTGAAAGGATCATCTGTCAGCATGCCATGGAAATCGCATGCGTGTAGAATGTATTTTACCACAAATTTATATGTGATGACATTTAATTGTGTATGTGATAAAAGTGAAAGAAGTCATTAGCCAACAAAAACTGGTCTTTGTACTAAAGGTATCTTTGTATAGCATTTATTTAACAGTTACGTTTAAGTAACACCTGCATGTTTAGATGTGACGACTACAGCATGACTACACAATGGGGATGGTCCAGTCCTTAGTAGATTTGTGATGCAAGACA
The DNA here is from genome assembly GCF_016097555.1 of Gigantopelta aegis. Lineage (NCBI taxonomy): Eukaryota > Metazoa > Mollusca > Gastropoda > Neomphalida > Peltospiridae > Gigantopelta > Gigantopelta aegis. The sequence continues at coordinate 60,482,387 of NC_054707.1, read as the reverse complement.
TCTTGTGATTTTCCTTTTTTTTTTCTTTTTTTTTTAAATAGTATCGTTTCATTTGTTATTACAGTGACTTGTTTATTTATGATGAACCTGTGTAACGTTTTACTTAGATAGGGTCGCTGTTATAGATAAGTCTGTTCCACAATAAGAATGCTGGGGTGATAAATGAAAGATGTTTCACTTAGATAGGGTCGCTGTTAAAGATAAGTCTGTTCCACAATAAGAATGCTGGGGTGATAAATGAAAGATGTTTCACTTAGATAGGGTCGCTGTTATAGATAAGTCTGTTCCACAATAAGAATGCTGAGGTGATAAATGAAAGTTGGGATGCAATCTGTTCTTAACTATTAGTACCCAGCATTCAAGGAATAATAACTTACAATGACAAAAAACGACTGCATTTGACATTAATTTACAAACCACCAATAAAACATCTTTGGATGTTGCACCAAGAATTCACGAACAGTTGTAGAGTACTCCATTAAAACAAAACATGCTGTATCTGAATCTATACTGACGTCCAAAAGAAATAATACATATATAAAAACAATTGAATAATTTGATCAATATTGTTGTTAATCGAAAAAACCCAATTTAAAAACCACCCTACACACTTTGAATCTATCATGAAGTTCATTGTGACATTCAGATGTTGAACTTTGTGATACTTTCATGTCCCACCATACCGTTTGTTGGTTTTCTATAATACCAGGCCATAGGATTTCAATTCCGTGCCTTATGATTGATCATGGGAACCCATTGTTGAATAGTTGTACTTGATATAATAATCAAGGTAAATGAAATTTCAGTTCTGTGATTTTACTGACACAGTACCAAAAACAACCATTTCCATGAAATTGGAGGGCCTGAATACAATTTCAAGCCTTTTAAAGTTTCTTTTGGATGTCGTTATACATGTATTAATAAATAGAATCTATCATTACCATCCATCCTGATATTTTCTGGAACAGAATAGTCTATGGACCTGGCTGCACAACTCACCTGATAGCTATTTCTTTGTACATGTATGCAGTTGTGACATCTATTAATATAAACTGTTCTGGCAGTTTATTGACAGCCTTTTGCAAAATGCCTTTATTAAGTTTGTCATCACAATGAAAAGATCTTTGTATATCTGGGTATATAATGCCACTTTTATTCTGTAGAGCTTATGCAATCGTGGAACTTTTAAAGCTTTTTTTTTTTTTTTTTGCTTTTAAATGGATTATAATTTGATTATGTTTTTAACAAATTCACAAAACAGAGATGGATTGGAGACTTCTGATCAAAATTCTAATTAATGAGTCAATTTTGTCTCTGTCTCTATATTGATATGACAGAAGGATCTTGCTAAGCAACGAATACACAGTGAGTGGTAACATCACTGAGCTGGGGATGGGTGGGTGTGTGGGGTGGGGGGGTGGGGGGGAGGGGGGTATGAAGACTGGCTTCACATTTTAGGACAGGCTCCAACCCAGAGTAAGTGCACAACTCCATGGGATATAAAATACCACTTGACACAGATTCTCTCTTACTAACCACTAATCCCTATCCTAAACAGAGGGGGGTGTTGCTCATTGGTAGAGTGCTTGCATGAAGTGCGATCCTACCAATTAGTATATCACAAATAGTACATCAAAAGCTGTGGGATGTACTATCCTGTCTATTGGAAGGTACATACCATATATGCACATCTCCATAGGCATGGCAGAACATACCATGGACTTTGATGTACACTTTGTGGAGCACTGGGACAGAAAAACCTTCTGGTCCGTTGACCCATCACTTCTCTTTACTACTGAACCACTTGAAAAATTAAAGGTTTACTTTAACATAAATTTTAATATTAAAATTATACATTATCTTTCTGAATTTTAAAATATAAAAGATTAATTTTCTAGTAAAAGCTGTTGGCATGATTTCATCATCATTGGACCACTAGTACCTAGTATTTCTTCTTCTTTTTTTTTGACTTTAAATATTATGACATAATTGTCATTGTTACTTTTTGTGCCAATAATAAAGTAAACTTAAGAATACCTCAACAATAATAATACCTCATTAACACTTCATCAAAGCTATCATCCTTGATCATTAAAACAATAAAAAGAGAAAGAAATATTTTAGAAGTGTCCATTCATCCATCTCTAGTCCATTTTTGAAAGCATTTTGCTGTGAATAGATCATCTTATGCAATTCATAGTTTGAGTTGCCTTTTTTAAAATGATGCTCATTGTACATGTGTATTTTGTTGCTTGGGTAATACACGTTTTGCATTTTAATATTCCTCCTTTTTTTATAATTTGCCAATTTTTAGCTATATACACAAAATAGTTCATATCAGTGGGTAAGATAATCAACTGACATACAACATATAGGTTATTTGTTTGGTAAGAAGACATTTGTGGAATCGGGAGAAAGTCCTGAAGAATGGGATGTTTTTCTAGTATCAAAGCTTGGTAAATATATGATTAAACTGTGCAATTTGTGAAGTAAAGAGGTGCTCCATACAAAAAAAAAGTTGAATTTTGTCATAAGGAGATGGGTATGGGGTATAAAATTCCCATGAAAAGATGTCTGTGTTTCTACTATTACATCCAAATAGATATTTATGTTCATGATTAAAATCTTCACTGTTCATAACAGTAAAATGCCAACATGGACACATACATACAATGTCAAACACAAATCCATGCATACCATGCAAATGGTAGACGGTTTATCAAGGTACTAGTTCATTTTATTTGGCAATAGTACTGTCAAATAATACAAAGTCCTTATGGTCTAATCTATCACCATCACGAGCCCAAGTGCCATTTTGTAAGCTATAATGTTTATATGGATGTGGTCATCTTAAGTAGCTGTTAAAAGTATCGTGTATATTCTAAGCAAGAAAATGTTTACTTTCAACCAGAAGTACTTTATAAGTTTTTGGGGGGTTTTGTTGGGTTTTTTAGCTACATACCTTTAATCATCCTGACTGCATTAGTGGTTGGAGCTACACTGAAGGAATATCGCATGCAGTCTTTCTTTGACTGGCCAGTTATATATGATGGTTCTGACAGAAGTATTATCACATTTACATGAAACTCTTACATACATGTGCGTGTAGTCTGCTTGGAATGTATTTATAGCAAATAACTGTAATTATCAATTCAGTTTTAGTAGGTGTAAATACTGTAAGAAAATAATATTCAAAAAGCTATTTATATTGAGTGGAAATCATGTTGAACATATTCTGTCATTTGAAGAGGTTTCATCATAAGCATGTTCATTCTGATCGTATTTATTTTTTATCTCAGTGCTGTAAACATAAATGTGGTCAGTTCTGTTATTTTATGCCATGCATGAATTTGTTATCTTAGAACTGGTCAACTTTGAGATATGGAACAGATCTACCCTGCCTCGAGGTGACATCCTGAATTAAAACAGTATTTATTACCAACACTTCAGCTGTTGGGATTGGCCAACATGCTTTTCCCTTACATTTTTCAAATATTTTTTTAAACAATACATTTCAGGAGATAATTTTATTTTATCAAAATTAACCAACATTTCCTCAAAAAACTTCTTTTTTTAGATTCACATGCTTGCGGGGGACTTAGACATATAAAGGAAAATAATTATTAAGAGGTTTTTTTTTAATAATATGTATACTTAAAGGATCCTTTTTTTTTTTCTTTTTTGTAAATAATTGCTCAAGTATTCATTTAGCACAATGCAATTGTGCTAGATGACAGAAATTATCTAGTAAATGTACTTAAATTTTTGTGGGGTTTGTTTTGTTTTAAAACTCTCATACATACTGTTTATAATTTGGAATACATTAATTTGAACCAATAACATTTAATAAAGCAATGAAGAATTTTCCACAAAGAACAACATATTTTAATGTATTTTCTTTTTATGGACAAATATAATTGGTATAAAAAAACACACAAATAGAACATTTACTGTAAATAAAATGCAAATCACTGATTCACTGTGTAGCTAGCCTAAACTAGCTAGACAAAGGAGCACTACCCCTTCCTCTCCCCCTTTTAGGTTGGGGTAGATCTGTTCATCACCTGAGAACTATGTTGTATGAAATTACTGTGCTGCTCAGAAAGTCATTGTGAAGAATGTTGCGTGTGTGTGTGTGTATGTGTGCTAGATGGTATGTGTACGTGTGATAGCTTTCTTACACATTGGTGTATAAAATAATCATAAACCAAATAAATAATTTTAAACTTACTTCTTTTGTTTTGTCGTCTTTGAATACTCATGCTTGGTTTGTAAATATTTTTATTTTAAAGAGGCTGGAATATATAGCACAGTGATGGAGCTTTTAGAAGGTAGTAGTATGCCAAATAGCATATAACCAGGTCACAGTTCAAGGTGTCCCTACTTGAAATAGAGCATTAAATACTGTCAAGGCTGCCATTGGTAACATATTTGACGGGTCCTGTTATAAGTAGGGCTTCCACAAGTCCCAAAATATTGGCTCATGTACTCGAGGGACAAACACGACCTGGACCCGAGTACCTGACATTTATATTGTTAACACACCAAATATGGTTCCGTCCAATGTGAATCAAAGCATACTGATTCGAATAGAATTTTTTGCTGCTGACACACCGCCGCTCAATACGGATGAATTCGGATCAATCGTTTTGGCTGAGACACCAGATTAGCATATCAAAGACTGGTATGTGCTATCTATGGGATGATGCATATAAAAGATCCCTTGCTAAAAGAAAAATGTGGCTTTCCTTTAAGACTGTCAAAATTACCAGATGGTGTCACTAAACAAAATAAAAAATGTCTGCACTATATTGATCTAAACCGACCCGAATTGAACCGTATTCGCTAATGTTCTGTTGACACACCAGAATCCAAAACCATACTGACCCTAAGTGTGCTGCTCAATCCAAATACATTTTGAATTAAGACCAAAATGGATTGACATGGTTTGGTACCTGTGTTTTGTGTGTTATAACCCATATCCTGTCTGGATCAAAACTCACTGATATGGTTTGAAGTTTGGTGTGTCAGCAGTATTAAACTAGATGATATGAGACTATTGAATAAAGTAAAATAGCATTATGCATCTTAGTGCAGAACGTGGATGCCACATCATGTCATTGTATTGCATTTAGAAACCGTTTGATACTTTCAATATTTTGATATGTTCAGTATTTTGTTAGATTAAAAACAGAAACTAGCACATGATCATAAAATTATTGTGATTAGTTACTGCTGAAGTTCGTGCCCTTAACTGTCTCCCTTGAATGGGTACTAAAGTCCTGTGAATAGACTCGAGTCTTGCTAGACTTGCCTGTGTCCCGAGTACTCGTAGAGACCCTAGTCATAACGTGTTATTTCATTTGGACAGTAAATGGCCAATCTGATTAAAATTAGCTGCAGTAAAAAAATCTCTGGATTGTATACTAGTATAAACAGTTTTTATGGCTGTACCATCACAGGGTTTTTTCCGTCTTGATTGATTGATTTCAACTTATTTTCGTGCTTATATCCAATTACGGTTCAAGCATGCTGTCCTGGGCACACACCTCAGCTATCTGGGCTGCCTGTCCAGGACAGTGGGTTAGTTGTTAGTGAGAGAGAAGAGGGTGTAGTGCCCTTACACATACCCAATGAGCCCTTAAGAACTCGCTCTGGGTTGGAGCCGGTACCGGGCTGCGAACCCTGTACCTACCAGCCTGTAATCCGATGGCTTAACCACTGCGCCACCGAGGCCGGTTTCCGTCTTGAAACGAATTTTATATAAAATTTTATATTGAAATTAGTTTAAGGCATACTTCATAATTCATCTGAATCATTTCATATACCCTCGGCGTAATCCCGAATGTTTTAAAATTCTTTTCAAATCACTGGCATGATTTTGCATGTAAGGTTTTGATTGGTCGAATGAAAGGTCAACTGGACATGAGCTCCAATGGGCTGCTGTTAGATCCACATGTAATAGTGGAGCTAATTTTAATTAGATTGGTAAATTGCTGATTTTTTTTTTGAATGAACATGAATTTGTACTACAGTTATAGTGCTTGAAACATAGTTTGTTGGGGGTGGGGGTGGGGGGTTAAAATTATGGTGATAAATTTTGTTCAGACAGGATATTCCAAAATTAGCAGCATTCGCAGCAATTTGCTTTAATGGTAAGGGGATATAGTATTTATATTTATGTTGTATATGTTGGTTTTATCCACATTGTTGTCTATGGGATTTGAATTGATGGCATACACCTGTGTGATACATTGTACATACCAGCCTCAATGATGTCGTGGTTAAGCCATCGGACATGAGGCTGGTAGGTACACGGTTTGCAGCCCGGTACCGGCTCCAACCCAGAGCAAGTTTTAACGACCACTACACCCTCTTCTCTCTTACTAACCACTAACAACTAACCCACTGTCCTGGACAGACAGCTGAGATAGCTGAGGTGTGTGTGACCAAGATGGTGTGCTTGAACCTTAATTGGATAAAGCACGATAATAAGTTGAAATGAATGAATGACATTGTACATTCAGTTGGCTTGAGTAGACTATAAAACAAATTTGTCTTGTCCTAATTGGTGTCCCATGACTGGCACATCAGAAGCCATGGTGTATTCATTACTGATTGGGAAAATGCACTTAAATAAAAAAAAAAAAAATTGTATATTAGAAGCCATTGTCCAACCAGTGCCACATGACTTTTACTGTATATCAAAAGCCATTGTATGTGCCATCTTGTCCATGGGAAATGGCCGTAGTTTATAAAGCACTGTGGGGCGGTGTGAAATGATTTCATTTGATTTTATTTAAAATTTATAATTTTATACAGCTGCATTTTTTTCTGTTAAACATGTTTATCTTCTTTAGGTTGCATTTATTGTCGTATTTTGAGATGTACTTTATTAGTCCCCTACACTGGTTTTGCCTGTCTGTCCTTTGGACCGTCATTCTCACTGGTGGGTTTTTTCACAATGCCTCAACATACTGAGCTGAAATGTGGTGTATAGCTTTGTCATGCATAGTTACAGATCATCAAGTTTCACGTTTTAATTTACCCATGTTTGACAGAGTTATGGCCCTTGAACGTGACAGTTTCATGAAAATGTTTGGGACCTTTCAGACTGGTTTGACAATTTAATCTCAGCCTGCATAAAACAGCTCGTTTGAATTTTAGACAGTTCTTATGGCATGCAATCATGAATGTCTGTCAAAACAGCTAGGATATCAGGTGTTTGCAAAACAATGAACATATTCTGCCACACCACGAGCACAGTCAGTAGTTGTCAAATGTGCTGTTTTCAATGAACAATGAAAAATATGTCCCAAGATTTCCACCAAAAAGAGAAAAATTACAAGTACAATTTATGAATGTTTAACAATACCCCAGTGGAAAAAGACATTGATAACTGGGTGTCAAACAAAGGAAAGCATATGAACATCATACACAGTCTAGTAATGTCAACAAGTGCAGCATCGGATATCATGTTAGTCAGTGATGCGTCATATTGAGAAAGCCTCTAAATATCTGCTGTGAAATTAAATTTTAATGTTATAAAAACGAAATTGCAAAACAAATTTCAAATAGAAAGACATATTTATTTATTTTTAAAATTAAAAATTCTACGAATGTTGGGGAAAGTGGCTTAACCTTTTTAATGCTGATGGGCCTACATAAAATCCTACATATTTTTTTTTCTAAGGCTGGTAACCTTTTCTTTCTTTATAGTTTTTGTTTTAAAAAAAATAACAACAAACAAAAAACCCAACAACTTTGTGGCTTGTTTGGAAATAAAAACTGTTTACCATACTTCTTTTTGAACCTCACCTATTTTTACTATACTTCATTCATATTTCTAGGATACCAAGTGTTGTTCTTACTATATTAGACACCCACTTAAAGCAGTTAAGGTTTTTAGAAAACCATCTGGTTGTTGATAGACAAACCTTTCCTTCATGTCCTTTCTTTCCCTTTTCCCTTTCTTTTCTCCCCTGTATTCTTGTTTTACCTAGCCATCTTGACCCTCAGATCATTTAAAAACAAACAAATATGGATATACTTGCACAATGTAAACAACAAATGAAATGAATGTAACTACTGCATATATCACTCGCACACACACACACACACACACACACACACACGTATATATGAAATATAAAACTTTAATCTTACAATTAGTTATACATGTACACACAATCATGTTATAATTTTATTATTATTGTACATTGTAAGAAGATGATTCAAGGCATCCCAACCTTGACATTGCCAGTGATCTGGGGTAATAAAGTTTAAAAAAGAAAAAAGAAAGAAAGAAAATAGTAATAATGTGGCACATATTTCAAACAGAAATAAAGCTATATGTATACCAAAACAAACAAAATTTAATAAAAAAAATTAAACATTAAAAAATCTGCCCTAAGGTATTTCAGAAGTTGTCATATGTAGACACCAAAGAGTGAATAGAAGGAAATTTGCTCAGTATCTATAGTCCGTCCCATCCTCCTACAAACATGTTTTTTGTAAATAATTTCAGTTTGGTTTGACATAAGTAAAATTGTTTTGGAAATAACAACATTATACTATTTGAGTGTGCAATTCAGAAAACAATCTGCTCAGGAATAAATAACTTGTAGTAAATTCCATAGTATATAAAAAAGGTGTTCCCTGTGGGAAGGACTATAAGAAAAACTGTTATTCCAACATGATGAAGTGTTCAAAATTGACATATAATGAGCATACTCTACAGTATCTGCTCAGAAGTTTTGATATGATAATGCAGATGTCAAAAGCTAAAACAGAAGGAATATTGCTCAACATAAACAGAGAACTACCCGGTACTGTAAAATTGAAGCAATATAAATTTTGTTATACAACTCTATGGTAATCCAGCCAAATGAACTTTACTATATATACAGGTAACTCAACAGTACCACCGGCCTTGGTGGCGTCGTGGTAGACCATCGGTCTACAGGCTGGTAGGTACTGGGTTGGGATCCCAGTCGAAGCATGGGATTTTTAATCCAGATACCGACTCCAAACCCTGAGTGAGTGCTCCGCAAGGCTCAATGGGTAGGTGTAAACCACTTGCACGAACCAGTGATCCATAACTGGTTCAACAAAGGCCATGGTTTGTGCTATCCTGCCTGTGGGAAGCGCAAATAAAAGATCTCTTGCTGCTAATCGGAAGAGTAGCCCATATAGTGGCGACAGCGGGTTTCCTCTCAAAATCTGTGTGGTCCTTAACCATATGTCTGACACCATATAACCATAAATAAAATGTGTTGAGTGCGTCGTTAAATAAAACATTTCTTTCTTTCTTTCTTTCTCAACAGTACCATTAATTTTTTCTAATTTATCAAGTCATATTTTATTTTTGAAGATAAAATTATAATGGAAATAATATTAAGAACTCTACCAGATGTATACATGTAAATATACTAAACTATATTATTATTAATTAATAGCACACCCTCCCCATCAGTTGCTGGCATCTTCCAATGCTTCTGGACATAGTATGGTCCCAACATCCACTTATATGCCATCCCAACATCCACTTATATGCCGTCCCAACATCTACTTATATGCTATCTCAACATCCACTTATATGCCGTCCCAAAATCCTCTTATATGCCGTTCCAACATCCACTTATATGCCGTCCCAACATCCACTTATATGCCATCTCAACATCCACTTATATGCCAGCCCAACATCCACTTACATGCCGTCCCAACATCCACTTATATGCCAGCCCAATTTTAAAATAATAGAAGCACTCAAATCAAACAGTCTAGTAAACATTTAAGAGCATCTAAAGCCCAGATTCAAACTCCATGTGCTTCACTATGAAGGAAGGAAGAAAATGTTTTATTTAACGACACACTCAACACATTTTATTTATAGGTATATGACGTCGGACATATGGTTAAAGACCACACATATATTGAGAGAGAAAACCTGCTGTCGCCACTATATGGGCTACTCTTTTCTATTAGCAGCAAGGGATCTTTTATATGCACCATCCCACAGACAGGATAGCACATACCAAGGCCTTTGTTATACCAGTCGTGGTGTACTGGCTGGAACAAGAAATAGCCCAATGGGCCCACCGACAGGGATCAATCCCAGACCAACCACACACCAAGAGAGTGCTGTACTACTGAGCTACGTTCCGCCCCCTTCTTCACTATCAGCGACTATTGCTGTTTTAAGGGAACAGTGTCTACATGTAAATGAGTAGGTAGAGCGCTTGACTGAGGTGTTTGGGATGTAGAATTGAATCCTCTCGATGGACCCATTCACAGATTGTTCTTTCCCCATCCCAACCAGTACCCTACAACTGATATATCAACGGCCATCCTGTATATGAGAAAATGCATATAATAGATACCTTGCTACTAATGGAACAAAAATAGCTTTGCTGTTTTATTTATATATTGACCAACGTTTTTACAAATTGTACATAAAAGTAGAATATTCTTGTTATTTCCTAGTCCGAACAGAAGTAGAAAGTGTGATTCTTAAGAAAAGTATTGACTTAATGTGCACCATGCACTAGTTATTTCCAAAACAATTTTCATGTTAAGCCAAAACAAAAACAAAAAATTAAAATAAGGGGGGTACTGACGCAACATACGTTTCTTTGAGGGTGGAGTCATTCTTGTATTATAATGTTGCACTTTCAATATTCTCTCCGATGGGGTTCAAAAGTCCATAAATGTTACTATACAGCATCAAAACTACGGATATTATATTTATAATTTAAGCAAAACACAAACGTAATTGTGATGCGAGACCCTGATATGATAATTAAGGGGAGCAACTCATGTTTGTCAGTGGAATCCAAAATGTCGGAAGTTTTGGAAGCTCAACTAGAAACAATCGCCCGTGAAAGCGCATTCCTAAAAAAGTATTTCTCTTTACGAAAGAAATGTGAACAAATCCAACAGGTAATATAACCTTGGTAATGGGATGCCATAGACATTGTGTATTTTAAAGTTTCAAACTGAAATGGAGCCAGGGACAGGGTCATGAGAGTGCAGCCTGTACAGTACACAGTATCCTGGCGTCATATGTTTTCGACACGATAAGCACAAAATTAAAATATAATAAAAACAATACTTCGTACATACAATCATACTTTACCTTTCTCAAGTCACATTAGTTTATTGTGAAAAACAGTGATAATTTCCCATGAAATTTTCTTCCAAAAAAACCTAGCTGCTAAGTCGCACAGGTGTTTCTGCTATATTTTCACAAACGTCATATGTTTTCGATAGTTTCATTGGCTGTCTATGTGTGTCCTTGTTACGGTAGTGTAGGGTCTATACTCCGTGCAATAATTTACATCAAAATCTTCTTTTGAAAATAAAATCATAAAATGTTTGTAACTCGTAAAAAATATTGAATAATTTTCAGACCAATAAACAGTGTTCACTGAAAACATATTTACATTAGGTTTTCGTCATAGGTTAATGTCTAATCATCTTGTTATATGTATCAATGGCACCAAAATTCAGATTGTCGCCTTAAGTACTCTGACAGCAATACAGAACTATATATTTTCAAAAAATGTAATTCCACCAAACCACCTTTATTTGTAGTAAATGTAAATGCACATGTAAACATGCCCCCACCAGAATTACCGAAAAGAACTTTGCTGTGAATGACATAAGAGGTAACCCAACCAGCCTTCCATAAATTTTATTGTTTAGTGTAATGATCACGTGGTATATCATCTAACTTTGGCAGGTCAGATGTCGGTGTTGCAGACGATAACTTTGCAGGGATTTGTGATACCTGGATTTCGCTATGTGAGGCATTTCATTAGTACCCAAATTTTGCATTACGAATAACTGATAACATGCACACTATTTATGGTATTATAATTAAAACATAAAGTTGGCAGCTTAACTTGAAGCATTTTTAATATTGAGAGAAAAAACACACTCGCTGTTTATGTTAAGGCTGATAGTGACGTAATATCTCGCATAATCTCGCGACACATGCAGTTACAAACAAAGTATCGAAAACATATGTCGATCGAAATTGTATGACAGTACGATACAGACACCGGAGCGGGGATACGGCGGGAATGAATGGATGTTTAATGACATTCCAGTACAAACATATCCGAGTCAGGGAGTCGGGAAATCTCTGAGCTGGGTCTGTTGATTTAGAAGGCATTTAACAATTATGTATCATAAAGTGGCAATTTGTACACACCCCCCCCCCCCCCCCCCACCACCACCCCCAGTCGCCAAAACAATAAAAACTAATTTTAAAATGTTTTTAATGCTCAAATAAAATATAACTTTAATTGTACATGTATCTAACTAGTTCATAAAAATAAACTCGAATGTAAATGCACATTACTGAGTTTATAAAACCGACGACATTTTCCACTTGCAAACACAGAGCCGTTCCGAGCAATTTTGCTCGGAACGGAATTGTGGTTGAAATAGCGACTACTACCACCTTTTCCCACCCTAATTGTGTAGTGTGATCTTTTTCGAGCATATGCAGACTAAGAAATACTTACTTTGAAACAATCTTCACTTTGAATTAAAGGAAAAACGACCAACTGTACGACTTGGGTTTAGAACGCGCGATGCATTATGGGAGGAAAATAAAACTCGGAACAATCTTGTATGTGGAAAAGGATCGGTGAAGTCATTTCTCATTCCATAATGAATAAAACAAAAACCATAAAACTAAAATTAATTAAAGTTAATAAAATAACTTAAAAAGTAGAAATAAATTAAAGTTAATAAACTAAACTAAAATAAATGAAATTAAAGTTAATAAAGTAAAATAAAATAACATTTATTAATTAATAGCACACACTCTATTAATTAATAAATGTTATTTTATTTTACTTTATTAACTTTAATTTCTTTTATTTTATTTTATTTTATTTTATGTAATGTGCATTTACATTCAAGTTTATTTTTATGAACTAGTATCTAACATACGGCATGAGTTCGACCCGTACCCCTGTTTAAATGGTTAGGGCTAGTTTTAGGGATAGGGTTAGTCTTTAGACGGGTCAGACTTTTTCCAAACATACAAATGGATACTGGTATGGGACACAATAAAGGCGGTTAAAAACAGTGTTAAATTATGTTATGGTAATTCGTAAGCTACTGAAGTTTTTCGTCAGTTGTAATTTCGTACACAATGCAGATTGTTTTCTTTGATGTCCAGTGTGCAGACTGATAAAAACAAATTCTGTGTGAAAAAAGAGCATTTTGAAATGGCACCACTGGGTGCTTTAAAATGTAGGATGCAGAAAAATAAAGGGGGACACAGGGCTTCTGGAATTTTTTTTAAATCCACTAGCCATGGAATCGGTGATTTCAAAAATTTACAAGCCAGGATTAAAAATTCATCAGCTCTACTTTACTTTAACTTAATACAATTTTACTAAATATAAATAATAATTAGGTATGTCACCTCAAGAGGGAGATAGAGCTTTAAAACATTAACATTGGGGTGGGGTTAGGATATTCATATTTACAAAATAGACCTAACTGCAACATTTGACCCAAAAAATTCACTAACCATCGGGCATGGCAATAGTAGTTATTTACTAGCCCAACATTGAATATCACAAGCCATGGCTACCATAATCTAGAAGCCCTGAGGGGATGGCAAAACAAAAAAGCAGGGCGTGCCGCCCCGCTTAAATGAAGCAGCGAGAACACTGGATGAACAACAAGCAGATGACAACAAATTAGATGTTGATTACATGAATGGAACACAAGAAAACAAAACGAACAGAGTTTGAAGCATAACACAGTTAGGGATGTTAATAAATTAATACATAAATTTATTTTACGAAATTAAAATATAATTTGCCATTTATTTTCAAAATTTGCAGTTGATGAAAGTGAGTGAAAGTCAACAAACCTCCAAGTCTCCCTTCCCAAAGCCCAGTGTGTTATACTCATAGGGAGACCAATTCTGGTAGATATAGGGTTATAGGCATTCAGTTTTAAAATATATCAATGTTTAAAAAGGAATGCTTGCACACGGTTTTTGGACTGGTATGCATATTCAGTTATATATAATGCACATTATTGCTTAATATCAACAAGTATATTATTATATTTAATTAAGAAAACGGTTTTTAAAAATGTGACGGCTGTTATATACAATGGGCGCAGCCATTATGTTCCATCGCAATGAATACACCCTCTGGCAAGCAGGTTGTAACGTAATACTTAATGCATCACATCAGGAATTAGTCTGAAGAAACAAACTTACCTGATTTTTTAGTGATGTTAAAACAAGCATGCATTGCAATGTTCTGTAATAATATCCATCCCAGTAAGCCTGCAATAAGTATATACTATTTTTTAATACAAAATAAACCACCATATTGTAATGATAATCGGAATGTTTTCTTAGTTAATTGGTCTATCAGGTAATTGCATCCACCTGTGATTCCTGATTGGCAGGTGTATTTTTGGCAGGTAACCAGACGAGGTAATTAATTACCGCTGATATCAGTCATTTGCCGATAGTCATATAAATCCTAGATCAATGTGCATGCTCAATGAATTAAAGTAATTTAAAAAATTTAATAAATTAAATTTTAATTAAATTGTTTTTCAAGTTTAGTTTTAATTTTGTGTTAACATGTCTTGAGATGAACATTTGCGGATCTATGGGTGCAACTGACAGCAACACTGAATAACAATTTTATAGGCGAAACATTTAATACCCAAAGATTATTGTTTCTCTTGAAGATACATGTATACATGAACAGTGTCTCTTCACCACTGTCAAAATATAGAATTATTCAAATGTCTGACATTGGGGATTTCAATCTATTTTACCATTGAAACCTTTGAGATTTTCCTGAGTATCTTTCCTTTTTAGGCAAATGAAAAGCTTGTCAACAGAATACAACATGTTAAGAAACTCATCAAGAGAACAAAGAGAGAAAGAAGGCAAGTCAATTATTTCTTTGATAGTATTTATGTAACAAGTCAAAGCATAGCCTGCCTCCATCCCACAACAAAAGCAAACCCAAAATTCAACTTGGTCTTTATCAGTTAAATTTGTTTATTATTGTTTTATTAAGCAGACTATTTATGAGTCATAACTGGTTGTTGTTGTTGAAAGGGCATTACTGCATTTATTATTAGTCTAAATGATGAAATACAGGCTACAAATTTATGAATCTCACATTGTGGGTCGGAAGCATAAGATTATAAGATGGAATCCCAATTTTTTTTTATTACATCAGTTTTATGATTCTGGTGGAATCAGTTCCCAAATTGAATGCCTGAAAATGATCAACACTAATTAATATACATGTATTCTTTTTTAAAATCTGATTTGTTGGTGCAAACTGATTGTAACTAATTATGATGTTGAAATTCCAAATTATTCCAAACACTACTATTAATAGTATTATACTGGGCAGACCTGTACGATAAATTAATACTGGTAGTAACAAAACACATTTACAAGTACATGCTTGGTGTTTACATTTTTAATAAACAAATTTGTTCCTGACTCTTTTTTTTCAGATACGGGGCTGGATTTAGCTCAGTCAGTTGAGTGCTCTCCAGAGGTGCTTGCATCACAGGATCGAACTACCTCGGTGTATTCATTCAACTGATTGGGTTTTTTCTTATTCCAGCCAGTGTATCACAACTGGCCAAAGGCCATGGTATGTGCTTCCCTGTCTGTGGGAAAGTGCATATAAAAAATCCCTTGCTACTAATGGAAAATTGTACAGATTTCCTCTGATGGCTATATGTCAGAATTACCAACTGTTTGACATCCAATAGCTGATGATTAATTAGGGGTGTTAGTAAAAAACAAGCTTCAAATTCTTTTTTTTTAGATACCTTGCAAGTCGACTTGATGAGCATGGTGATAATTTCCGTGAAGTTCAAGTGCCGGTGATGTGGGAGGTAAGGCTGTATTCTTAAAGGCATTATTCCCACTTATTAGACTGATATCTTCTTCACTGTCATTAGTGTTAAAATACACTTTAACTTGCATAAATATTTAATATTGGAAAAGTCAATGACTCGATGCATTAATTAATATATAAAAACAATCATGATCGTAGCCAAAATGCTGTTGCATATATTTATGTATCTTGAAGATTTATTTTCTCTTTGTAATGATGGATGTAGCTTAGTGGTAGAGCACTCACCTGAGATATGATGGGTTGAAGGATCAATCTCTGTCGACGGATTCAGATTTTTTCCATTTCAGCCAGTATGGCACAACTTGTAGTAGTATATCAAAGACAGTGGTTTGTACTGTCCTGTGACCTGTCCATGGAAATGTTTGAAATATCCATTGCTGCTTTATTGGTAGGAGTAACCTATATAATGAAAGTGAGTTTCTTCTCTTTCTGTTGACCAATTGTAGAGATAACCATATGGTGGATCCCAAATAGCCATAGTTTAAAATGTTGAGATGTTGTTTAACAAACATTCCTGTCCTATGTAATTAAATGTTTTATTGTTTTCAGGAGGATAAGGTATTGTACAATATTCTACGCCCACCACCACCCTATCCTAGCTCAGGTTCCGAGGCTGAACCAAATGCAGTTAAAGGAAAAGCACTGTCATCAATTCAACCACTGCTGCAGGCACATGGCATGAATGATGCCACCGCCCAAAGCTCTTCTGCTGGGAAGAGCAAGAAAATTAAAAGTGAAAAAGACAAAGATCCATTAGCACCGAAGAAACCAGCCAATGCGTTCCTACTGTTCAAACAGCAACAGAAACCAGTAGTTCAGGAGGAGTATTTTCAGGTGGATTTTTCAGGCTTTGTTAATATATTAATTGTTCGCAAATGTTAGCTTCGCTGAACACAGGGTTAATTTTATGGGTTTACTTGAAGAGCACAAGTCTTACATACTAGTCATTAAAGGGACATTCTCGAGTTTGCTGCAATTTTAAAGATGTTATCGACTAAAAGAGACTTTTTAACGATTGTAATTGTGATATTTTTCTGTATAACATATTACTGGCTGTATATTAAATGTGTTTCTGATTGTTCTCATATTTGTACTCGGTTAAATTTCAATTTATTTCCTAACATATGTTTTTTTCATACATACAAAATTATTTGAAGACACTTTGGGCTTCTTACAAATATTAAGACCAGAAATACATTGAATATACAGACACTGATATTCTAAACGAGAAAATGTATTTAATATGTAAGTTTAATCGTAGAAATATTTTATTAGTCTGAAACATCTTACAATGCAGCAAACTGAGGAATGTCTCTTTAAGGATATCAGTTGTTTTGCTATATGGAATAATGTTGTTTTTCAGGAGTATAAAGAAGATATTGCTCCCCATGAGTTGATGAAACGCCTGGCAATGAAGTGGAACACACTTCCATCAGATAAGAAAAAGGTAAATGCATAAAATCTTAAATAAGATGGCAGAAACATTGTCTATGTATTACGTACAAGAAATTTATGAGTAGTGCTGACGTTAAATTCATGGGGTCTTGCAATTTTGTGATCTTGCAATGCATTGCTAAAAGACTTACAAAGAGGATGCTTTGTTGTCTAGCAGAGCCTGAGAGACCTTTATGAATTAGGTCCATGATTTGTATTTCAATGACATAGTATTATAAAAGTGGTTGGTAGCACAGTTGGCAACAACAATGCTGGTTGAACAATAAACCTTGATCCGCCAACCACTGTGAACAGAATCCTGCATTCCTGTTGTAATTTTTATCTTACCTTGATGGTGACAGTGTTAACATGAAGTGCTTGTATTTAGCTCCTTTTCTTCCAAACTATAATTACAAAATCAATGAAACTTAAGACGTAATTACACCTGTGGATGCTATCTCAATGCAGATAAAGAAGAAAGTTTAAATAATTTAGATTTTTGCTTATTAAAAAAAGAAAGAAAAAGAAGTTATTTGTTTAGAAATAGTAATTTGTTGATGAAGAACAATTTTGACATGCAAATAATCTTCTGCCCATAGGTGTACCACAGCATGTATGAGTGTGATAAGGAGCGGTACGACCGAGAAATGCTGGAGTACTCCCAGGAGAAACAGCGCACCATGGACACTGAGACCAGTGAGGCTGGCACTGCTGTCGACATGGCAGCAAGGCTGAGCATACCCATGAAACAGGAAGTGGATTCTTGAAACGAAATTCATAAATAGAAACAAAACATGGGGGAAAAGCTCTGTAGCAATGACAAGAAAGTTGATAGTTTGAGTTTGCTGAATGTAGAAGTATTTGGTGAATGTAGAAGTCTTACAGCTAGCTCTATAATTTCTGTGGATTCGGTTTAATTTGTTATGCAGGTTTAATGGTAAAGATATGTGGGTCGACACATTGCCAAGTTAAACCATTGTTTCCAGAGACATCAAGTACAGTTGATTATTTTATAGCCATGATATGATTGTGAGCTTTAGAGGCATGGTGTAATCTCAGATTTACAGAATGGTTTTTGAGTGGGAATTTGGGTTTTCTGAACTGACTCTGGCTTTGAGTCTCTCTTGGGATTAAAGTTTGTATTAACTCAAATTTTGAGTCTGTCTTAGGCTAGGAGTCTGGATTGACTCTGGCTTTGAGTCTGTCTTGGGCTTATTGACTGAACTAAATAAAACTGAGTGTCGTGGACTTAGAGACTGGACTGTAAATGCATGAAGTAGAGTCTGAATCTACTCAGGATTACAAAGATGCTAATGTAAGCAAACAGTCCGTGTTATCTAACACAATTAATCTAGTGGACATTGGGTTATTTTCTGAAATGTAGACAACCTGTGTTAGACTTCTTTATATTTGTGTATTGGAAACACTAGATTAAGAACTAGACCATGTGACTTTTATTTAAAGGTGATTTGTTTTTCAATTTGACAACAAAATGTATTTATGCAGTGGAATGAATGTGTAGCTTTAGTTTTGGGACATCGTTTGAAGACCCATAACAACAATGGTAACTGGACGTTTAAACATTCTTATTTGTAGTTGTAATGTCAGATAGATAAAACAGATTACTCCCGTTTTTGTAGCCATTGTAACAGTTTTTGTCTCACCTTTATGAAGTAAAAAGGCAAGATATACAGGTATTTTCTGGCAGCCATGTCAACTTTTACATTTAGCTCAAAGTGTCATATTGAGCTCCATTTCTCACAAACTTAGTTTATTTATCTATGAATGTTCATCTTAATGCATATTTAAAAAAAAAAAAAATGAAATTTATTAAATTAAAATTTTAATTTTGTTTTAAGTTTAGTTTATTATTATTTATTTGTTATTTTTAACATGCATTGAGATGAAACTATCAGTGATACCAAATAAGTTTTATGGTTGGTGGGAGATTTCATTCTACAGAATTCTTGTTACCAATTAAAAGTACGTTATATTTTCTTGCCTTGAATATCAATATTGGCATATGTCCAGTGATTTTATATGATCCTTAAGTTATTAATAACTGAAATTGGATTTTACCACAAAGTAATTTTGTACTTCTTAAGAAACAATATATTAGGAGGTAATATTTGGAGGATGTACTAAAAAATCATTAGAATGGCTGAAAACACTTGATATAAAGAAAAAAGAAAATATTGTTTTGCTCATTAGAAAAGTTTGTACTATTCAGGGAACATTTTGTTCAGTATTGTGTCGCGATTGTCTATGCAAGTTTCAGAGATCACTACACAATTTTAAAACATTAAGCAGTAGTTGTTAATAAATTTTCAATTGACTAGAAATATAGCTAATCAAGATTTTGAAAACAAAATGTTCCCTAATGTTAAAATTAGGAATAATCTCTTTAAATAAGCTAAAACATTAGAAACGGTGGAGAGTGACAGCAATACTAACCCTTAACTAACAGGCTGTATATATGGCTGTGCAATGCCTGACATTATTACCTGTGTGGTATAAACTGTCGAGATTTATATCAAAGTGATATGTCCTTAGTGAAATACAACATCTACTTGCTGTCTACAGTTAGTCTGAAATGGAAATACTTTAAAATTGTTGGTATTTCTTCTTTGTGCAGTGCATATCAGTTATACAGTATATATTTGCAGATAATGTGTATGGTGTCAAAATATTGAGGGTGTGTGGGATTAATTGCTCCCATAACTTAGCCAGTTGAGATATTGACACAATATAAATTCACATGCTAAGGGGAGATAATAAATACCTTGAATTAGTTTTATGTGAGTGATGGGGAGTGAGTGATAGCTCGCCTTAATTAGCTAGGTCTGATTCACTTGGGATATATTTAATGCATTGTATTGGGCATTAGTAGGTGGTTAATATTAGTAACTACTTACTAACAGGACTAGGGCAAGTGATAACCATTATACGTGGTTATAGGGCTTTATATCACTTATATAGATCTGTATCGTGCAAAAGATACAAAAATTTAATGTTCATAATTTTGAGAAAAATATCCATTTTTGTATTAAGTACAACCTACCAGCTGACTGCTTCTTATCAGGGAGGTGCTTGTTGTTGTTTTAGAATGTTTATGTAGTTCCTGAAATGTTAGTTGGCAGTGTTGGTCAAAAGTGTCCCATAGACTGACTGAATGTGTGAGTTTGTTGTGGCTTTGATTTATTTATAACAGTTAAAACCTTTATCTCATCCTCTGTAATGCTGAGAGTCCGGGGTATTTTTACGGTGGTGAAATTGTTCTATAGCATTATTATACCCCAAAACGACACCTGGAAATTAATTAAGCACCACCTGAACTGTATTGCAGCCAAAAAGGCACCTAGATGTAGTTGTCCGTACTGACGAGGTTTAAACCTGATGTTGAGAATGTTTACATCTACAGGGTATTTACCGAGATGACATGAATAAATTACTGTCTTACTTGCTGACAATCTTTTTCAACATCTCTGTATACAGAGAACATTAATTTCAGTGTTTACTATCAGAATTACTTGTGAAGTATAAATCACATGGTCAAAACTAGGTGGTTCTTAATTAATTTTCAGGTGTATACCTATATATTATGTGGAGAAATTGTTCTCTAGCATTATTTTCATCAAAATCTATTATGATTATCTCGAGCTATACTACCAGTGTTTCAAGCATTTTTGTTTGGTCCTTTCAACACTTGACACAATGAAGTTTGACTACATATGTTAATGTATTTAATGACCCACATTATTTTTCCTGTTTATGCGAGAAAGAACAGAAAATATGATGTGCTAATTGCATAACCCTGTGTGGAGAGCATGATATTTCTTCTAGTAATAATTACAGGAATTGAAAGACACACTCATGTCAGTTCATATCATTACATTTAGGTGCATAAATTAATAAATATACATGTTTGAATATTCCCTTTCAGCCTGAAATATATTTGTTGTATTATGTGTACACATCACTGAGATGTGTCACATACAAAGGCTCATTAATATTTAATGTAATTGAATCAATAAATTTATTAAGGACATAAATCCAGTACCAAATTTTACAGGTGTTTTATCACAAGTATAACAATAATCTGTACAAGTTAAACTGGGCCATTTTTACAGAACTTGAAAATTGGTGTCAAGTAAATATAATATACATCAGTGTCTATTGTAACACATCCATTGATCAGAATTTTTGTGTGAATTTAGGGTCATTCTTTCTGCTGTTCTTAATGACATTTTCCCAGAATGAGCATATTTAAGTAGCTTCAGTCTACTTATCTCTAAGGATGAGTGGTTTAATAAGCAATTGTCAAATCCTTGTGTTCTTTATACATGTTAATGTGTGTACATGTGTGTGTAAATTTTATTATTTATATTTATGTATAAATTTTAAACTGCATTTTTGAGCCTACTCATATGTTTTGCTAATAAACTGTTTATACCAACTATTGTCTTGTTGTTAACAATGTTTGTTTCTAACCAAACTGAAATATTAAAATGATTGTTCAGCATATGCTTGCGTTAAAGAATTGAATTCCTTTGGTGAACCATCCCAAACAATTTCCCACAACTGGTATATCAAAAGCCATGGTATGTGTTGTCATGTTTTTAGAATGTGCAAATAAAAGATCCCAAGCTGATAATGGAAAAATGTGACAGGTTTCCTCTAAGACTACATGTCAGAATTACTGAATGTTTGACATCCAATAGCTGATGGTTACGTCAACAATGTGTTCTAATGGTATTAAAAATATGGATGATCACCACCAGTACAAAAATTCTATAACTATTAATATTAAATTATGCATATTACAGATACATTTTAACTGGTAAATATTAGGTAATGAGTGATTTTTCTACAAACAGAAAACCTAATAATGTTGATTTTGGCACCACAAAGTGTTATAGAGTCCAAACCTCAAGTGCAAACACCTTAAAATTTGTACAACTGCATATCGACAATTACTGAATTGCTTTTTATTTAAATAAAGATGAGGGTTAACAATGATTTATCTATAACAAGAATTACTAGATCAAAAGAAGGTGGCATGTATTGAAATGGTAGTGTTCTTTTTAAAATGGTTGTTAATTCAAACACACCTGTATGTGAAAATTCTAACTGACAACCAACATTTGCATTAAAACTGTTCGATATTGGTGAGGCATGTAAAAGCTTTTATCGATAAATGCTTATATAGTGAAGACATGTTCAAGGAAAGTTTTTTTTTTTTCAGTATCCTTTCTCAGGAAGCATGACTCAATCCCCTATAAACATCGCTTGTCAGTCTAGAACCCGCCTGCTAAAATCCTAGCACAGGCCATGACTTTATTAAGTGTGGTACTGTTGTGCTTGTGTTTTGCATTAGTCAATGATGTTGCCAAAATAATCATTTAAAACAGCCAACATTAAAATAATTTATTTTCATTGTTCTTTACTGAAAGGGTTAATTTTAACAAATTTATATACAACTGGATACAGATCCAGAGTTGTACAGTTCTGAACAGTAATAAGTTAAAATATCATACCCGACTATAAACACAAGATGTTTTCCATTAAAAACACAAATGGCAATCCCTTTGGATCTGTATCCAATAATTTAATTATAAATAATACTGGTGGCTAAATGAAGTATTTTTTTGGGCTGAAGTATTAATATTTTGGAATATGTAGTTACTGTTATTGTATGACAAAACAGGTTCATAGACAGAATTTCTAAAGTTTGGAAATTCATTGTACGTGTAAATATAATTTCTAGTTACTTCCATCACACCTGGTTATAATATTTACAGAATTCCGTTGACTGGCAAGTTACCAGTAATTCACGTCTGTACAATGATACGGATAACCAACTGTGATAAATACAAAAAGTGTATGACGTTTGACACTGCAGTATGTGATTTTGGGACAGACCCACTAAAACACAGCTTTGCACAAAACAATGTGTCAAAAACCACAGACATCACTTTTTAAACATGAAGCACATAACAAAATCATTTTAATAAAAAAAACTTTGGTTAGCCTATTTTATATGGTTGTTATCAATAAAAACAGGCAGATAAACATTTTCAAATCACTCCCCCCAAACATACCAATATAATTATATAAACATTAAAAAAAACGAAAAAAAAAACCGGGGTGGGATGGGGACAGAAATCAAAATAAGCACTTGTCTGACACATGAAAATTGCTGAGACAAGCAAAATGTACCTCGGTGCTTGTCCAGTGGACAAATAAAAATGGTCAATGCAAAAACATCCTTGTTTTTAATAAAACAAACCATTCATTTGGAAAATTTCTAGATGTATTTATTTTTCCAATGGACTAGTGTAAAATTCTGCTTATTTCTCTCATGGGGGGGGGGGTCCTCCAATTTATTTAATATTTATAATATCTTTTCTAACAAAAATTTAAAACCATTTCCATTTTGTCTTAATAGACCTAGAAAAAAAGTTATAGCTTTAAACATATTCCCCATTTGTCTCATGAAATAAGAGATCATGTAGATGGATAACATTTTTTCTTCTGTGTTCACAAAAACATTTACACAATGAAAATATTTCAAGTGAGTAAAATACGAGAATGGACACAATAAAAAAATATCTGAACTGTCTAGTTTAGTTGGCAATGTAGACAAATCTGTGTTTTTCGAATATTTCAATGTCTCGTTCTAGCTGCTTCATTTGGTGCTCCATCCGTTCTTTGCGGTTCTTCTTGGGCGGAGTGTCCGTGACAACCGAAAGTCCCTGATACTCCTCATGGATGTCTTCCCAGTTGGTCTTCAGTCCTTGCAGCACTGACATGCGTTCCTGCTCCGTCAGCTGTCGCATTGCTCCCCGCTTGAAGTGTTCTGTGACGTACCGGTCATACTCCTCCTGGGCCCTCACCATTTCCTTGTTTCGCGCTTCCAGGTAATTGGGGACTTTACCATATTCCTAGAGAAAAAGAAAAGAAAAGAGAGGAATGTAATATGCAGAGATGACACTGGTAAATGAGAAAAACAAATGAATTTTTGTTTTGTAAATGAAGACAGAGATCGGAGACCATGTTCAAAGGCTATATTGAATGGAATTCACCCCATCTTTCACTGGGAGGAGTCTGGGGGCACTCACCTGAATCTTCTAGATTAATAAATTTTACCACTGTTGAAAATTATCAACTCCGATAGCCATGTGCTTGACTAAGTTCGTGCTTGCTTTTCAAAGTAAAAATATATCATTATCATTGATTGGTTGTTCGGTCAACAATCAGCAAATTAAACTGTACTTTGCATCGTAACGGTCTTTTGTTACTGTTGCCAAAAGGCACTAGGCCATTGTAATTACATTTAGCCAATCATTGTGCTTTCTTAACCATCTGAGAGAAGAACTGGGGGGAAAAAATGGACCTCACCACCCCAAAAAATTTCCCCATCGGATTTAGATGATTCACGAGATCGATGCCAAGCGAGACTAAATCTGCGGAATTCTGTGGATCAGTGGAAATTTCTCATCCCTGAATATGTTAAAATGAGGAAACTGTTAGTCTGTCAGACATTGGAAGTGGCAGGGGTAGGAGTATGTTATGATACAGGACTAGCTCCGAGAGAGCAGCACATTTCGCCAAATTATCTACTGATCTACACAAATTGCAGAAACCCAGTTATTTTCTAACAAAATATCAATAATTATATGTTAAAAAGCAAGTCAAAATGAAAATTAAATGTTAGCAGATCATAGGCATTGGAATTGGAAAGGGTGGGAGTACGTTATGATCATTCATACTGCTATATTGTCAAAATTTGTGGTTGTAAACTTTCGTTACAATACGATTACAAAGTACATGTATGTAGTCCTATCACATTTCTATACAAATTATATATGTATAAAGCAGTATGAATTTATGATAATGTAATTTAACAAGACTACAGCTATTAATTTTTTACAACTTCTCACTTAAATGGTCAGGTTTGACAAATCTAACATGATTCTGCTTATCTGGGTGATTGTATTAGCTCCAGATACATTTTACACAAAACATAAATGGTATGGACATCAGTAGGAGATGCTACAATCTTATATAACAACCAACTGTCCTTAAAAGGCACTTAATTATCCTCTCTGCACACTACTACATACATATTTAACCTCAATATAAAAGACACTGTGCTTGTGAAAGCGTATGCAGGATAGTTTGACTATGTACAACAAACTGTAGAGAAGAACTTAGGATTGAAATGCCATTTGTTTGAGGTCAGGCTAAGTTGAAAAGAAATAATTTGTTGCTAAGATATTGACCTTTTTGTGAACAAAAACAGGTTCCAGACCAGATGGTTCCAGTCTATGGGTGTCGCCTATACGTGTGTCCGCGAATTTCTTTTCTGGCTTCTTTGGAATTGATGTGATGTTCTGACAAGCGTTGGTTGTGATGAAGTTCTTGTTCGTTTTCAACCCCATCAAAGGTTCATCACATCTTGGAGGGACTGCAGGCCTCTTGGCTTCTTGGCCACACTCATACTGGAATGTCAGTTCTACAATAAAACAAACAGTAGACATAAAGGATTGCTCATCTGTAAAATGGATGGATGGATGAATTTTTGGATGGATAGATGAATGTTTGGATAGATGAACATATGGATGGATGGATGGATGGATGGATGAACATATGGATGGATGGATGGATATTTGGATGGATAGATGAATGGATGGATGGATGCACTATCAAACTGAAAGATGGATAGGAAGTGTGATTTTTCTCCATGACATTTTGAGACAACCAATTGTAAGGGATGACTAATTGTAGATAAATATAGTCTCCAACAAATGTAAGAGATCACATTTGAGACTTGATTGGTCACTCAACAGTGATGACCCGGTCACCATAGACATGCCATCTAATAAAATAATGACATCTGAAATTGATTGTTCTCTTTTGTTCAAGTTAGCCTAAAAAATTTTACTCTGTAATGCATAACGTAACTGCTGCGTAAGTGTCAACGTTTTAATTTGAAAAGACAGTTAAATTTATTTTAAACCTGGTTTTTAAGGATAAGTAACAAACAGAATACTATATTTGTGTCTATTTGATACAATTTACCATACAATTCATTGTTTAAAAACATATCTAACTCACTTTCACTTGCTAAGATAAAAAAAACATTGATCAACTCGTTAGAAGATAAATGGTATCTAATGATAACTCTGTATATACTTACTATCGGGAAGTATTGGCTCTTTTGAATGCTTCTTCAGAAAGTTGTCTGTTGTTGGGACAGGCACTTTAGCTTGGCCCATAGTCTTATATTGTGCCTTGCCATGGGTGACCTCATCTTTCACTGCATACTTGAACTTAGAGGTGTGCCTGTGTAACATAAATAAATAAAATGGTTAAAAAACCATAATGATACCCTGATAACAAAATCTCACAAGGCAGAGTTTAGAGTGTGCGCAACAATTATTACACAATGGCCCAGGTGAAAGTCATATAATGTGGTACAAAATGTTATGGGGGAGAAAAGAGGGTATTTGTCAAAAATTAAATAACATTTTCACAAAAATTAAATAAAATTTTCACAAAAATTTCTCATTTGTATTCAAATTAAATACAGCTAATCATGGCCAATTTGTTCTGTGATATATTAATTTTCTTTATATATAGTACAGTGAAACCTGTATAAACCAGATTATGCCAATACGTTTTCAGATTTAGGCCTAATCTGGTGTCGGTAAAGGTACCATTGTCAAACTGTTATAAGTATGCCACCAAGTGAACCATGTAGGTGATCTTCATACAAAACTGGAGGATTGTAATAGCTAAAGCCACACATGTTTAGGTTGTTTGTTATGGGTCAAAAGAAACTGGGTGTAAATGCACACCACAGGCCTCTGAGAATTGAAAATCTGAGTGAACCATTTATCAGTTTAGCAGAAATAAATCCAGGTAACCCATTTCCTTTTTGCATAATCTATTATATCCAAGTAAATGGTGTTCCAAATTCTGCGTGAACAAAAAAAAGGTTACTAAAATATAAATTTGCGCGAACACTACATGAATTTTCAGGGGCCTGGACCAGTATGACGTATAGTCATCGAAAAAGGGTAACATGCAGTTGACATCAGCTCGAGATTTGAAGTCCCTATTACCTACTTGTGCTGTTTTTATGGAACATGTATACAGAGCCCACTATCAAACAGAAGTATAGAAAACAATGTTGACTGTGGATCCACCCAAACTGGATCATCTCAATATGGGTGGTTATGTTTTAACAACAACACTCATTAATCCCAGTATACTTGCCACCTTAATGTTCTTGAGAAAGAAAATTGTATATACAATATGCTATGGATATAAACAGTAAAAATATTTGCAGCGACTGTTCATATATGATACAAATACTACAAACATTGAGTTGTTATCAGTGAATTGTACATCTGATAAAAACCCACCAAAAAACATACCAACCTTTAAAAAGGGTTTACCAACACCAGATTGTTTGGTATTGGGCAATAAATTGAATTGAATTATTCATTACAGAACTCAAAACTGTTTTGACAGGGATTATAATGCGGAGTAGACCAGTTTTTATTTTAATGAGTCAAAGTATTGTAATAATATAGATAACTTTGAATTTGAATGACGTCACTTTGTATTTTCCATTTTCAGAATGCTGAAACAATTCCAATGCAAAATTGCTATTGAAAAGTTTTTGTTTGAAAATTACTAATGCACCTGACTGTGCTTGTAATTAAAAACAATAATTATACTATTTATGAAATATGGATTTAAAGTAATACGTTGTATTCATTGTTTAAGAAGCCAAAACAGGGGTGCTAAAAGTGACTGTCATCAGCCTTACAGTCCATCCCACAGAGAACATCTTTTTTATACTATGGAATTTACTAGTTATTTATTTCTGAGCCGAATGATTTGTAAATTGCACACAAAAATAGTATTCTTTTGTTATTTCCAAACACTTTTACTTTTCTTCTTATTTCAAACCAAACTGAAATTATTTATAAGAAATATTTTTATAGAATGATGTTATTATTGTTTTTATTTTTTAAATAATTTATTGAGTGAATAAAGGGAATTGGCAAACAGGCGATAGGCCTACATAAATGCATCTGCGTAATGATGCTACATACT
The DNA here is from genome assembly GCF_016097555.1 of Gigantopelta aegis. Taxonomy (NCBI): domain Eukaryota; kingdom Metazoa; phylum Mollusca; class Gastropoda; order Neomphalida; family Peltospiridae; genus Gigantopelta; species Gigantopelta aegis. The sequence continues at coordinate 60,453,873 of NC_054707.1, read as the reverse complement.
GCATAAAATTAAAATAAATGATAAACATAAAAAATAACATGGTCTAAAACATACTATTAGTATTACAATTCATTATATTTTTTAAAACACAATTGGTTTTTGTTATTTGTAAAACTGTGTTTATTCTCACCTACTGTGCCATTAGTTTCATATTCATACCATAGAAAACCTTGTCAAAAACATAACATTCATTCGACAAAACGAAAATATTATATACGCGAATACAGGATTGATATGATCATAAATGTTTTGATAATGGTAGGATACCTCTTACCTTGGTGGCTTTGCTGGTGATGGTGGTTCCACCGCAATTAGACTATAAACGGTTGGTTCCTGTTCCATCATGTTAACTAAAATATCTCTGCAGTATTATGTTTTGCGAAAAAAAAGAAGACTTTATATGCGTATACTCTTTTTGTACACAAACAAATCCAACAGTATCCAAGGCTGTATCCTGTTGTTGCCTAGGTAATGTACGGGAGATTACTCTGTATTTCGGTTCATTCCGGAAACGTACGTTTTTCACCGATTGTACGAGTCGTTCGTCGGCTGATTCCGGGTGTGAACCTTCCAAAAAAAAATTAAGGAACACCGAATTCGATCGTAATGTTTACGATTGGTACCGAGTGTGAAAAAAAAAAAAAAAAGAGTCCAAAGTTCAGTGACGTTTTAATTATTTCCAAAACGAATGTATGGGTAAGTTTGGTGCAGAAATTGCAAATACCAGTGATAAACATTGGCAATGCTGAATGCACCAGTTTTGAGAAAATCATGACAGCTTATTTGCACCTCTAATGTAATTTCAATTTTCATGCACAATATGTCAGTATGTCCCCTTGCCAACATTACAAAAGGCAATACCATCATATCCGTTCATGTGCAAAGCAATATATTATATTGTACGTGAACAATATTACATGATTTAACATCTAAATACAAATATGTATCTAAAATCGGAGCGGTTATAGAATCTGTCCGTCACTAATCCTTCTGTAAAAAGGGATTTTTTGGTGGGGATTCTTAAAAAAAGTGGGGCATGGTTTTTTGCGGAGGAAAAAGAAATAAAAAAAAATAATTTATTTAGAACAAAAAAAAATAAAAAAATAAAAAAATATGGACATTAAGACTTATTGGGGGGGGGGGGCAGATCCCCAGCCCCCCTTGCTAATCCTAATCACTCTGTAGCCGTGTAGGCTAACAACACTCCTCTGTAACAATCGACCGACAAAGTTCCTAAATTAAGATAAAGTAAAACAGAAAATCACTCGACCCTATGTTCCTAAAACAAACTAAACCCTAACCGTTCCTGAAATAAAACACAAAATAACGCAGAGTTCCTAAAATAAAATAAAATAAAATGGAAATTAACTCGAGTTATTGGCTTTATTTTAGTAATCGTCAGAGTAGTTAAAATTATCAAAAATAAGATATTCGTTATTTAGTGTATAGTAGGCCTAAATGGTTGTATTTAGGTGGCGGACATATTCTATAACCGTACCCTAAAATCTATACATAATAAAATCCGAACTCCATCACACTGTAACTGTTTAATCCGAGATTGAGTGTTTAAATGTAATTTTATTACAACATTTACATGATTTATAAGGGTGGGAGGATTTGTGTCTAATAAATGCCAAAATGACTAGCACATACATCAAAAGTAGTAATTAATCAAATGTTAAAAGAAAGCAGCAGTGTTTCATGTGACAACTTTAGTGAATTGGCAGCAAATATCCTCAAAACAGGATACCACATACCATGGCATTTAATATAGCTGGAATGGCGTGCCATGTGTATCACACCTGAGATGAGCACTTTACCAGTGAGCAACATTCTGCTACTTGTTACGTGGTGTCGCCCAATAGCTGGTGTATAGTCTTAGTGTTGGGGTGTCATTAAAGGTCCACATCATGGCACATTATTAATACACAGTATATAAAACAAATACATAAACATTACAGAATTAAAAATAAGAAAATAAAATACCATCCCAGTTATTAATAAAGTGACTTTTTGTAAAACGCTTGGGGAAAACCCCCCACTGCTCAGTAGATTTGACCCGCATCAAATCTGTGACATAGCATCAAGTGTTCTGTTAGTAGATCAACATGCTGACAGCAGAGAATGATTGTTTGAAAAACAGCTGATTCTTAACACACGCTAGTTTGGACATTTTGGTCTTAACACATTTGTACATCTACTCTAATGGTACCTCGATTGGCGAGGAAGTGGTATATAAGCACGTTAACCTAGTTACCTACCAACCTGTGAGAAGCAGAACACAATTTCAGTCCCGACTTTTGAAAGTGGGATGTTAACATTTGACTGTAATAAAAATATGTGTTCAGATCAGAATGCATTTAAAACAACAAGCAGAATAAATAACATTATTTTATTGATTAATATCACATAAAATAGGGATCTGAATTTATTGTCTTAGACATATCAGTATGATGCAATGCAGGTATGAACACATATAATTAATAATACGAATTGTTTGTTAAGCATGCAAAGAGGCGCGATTATTTCATAACACTCTCTGTGGTGTCCTAATTACCGTGGAACTGCAGGCATTGTTAAAAGGTGACCACTGGCAGACAGTAGGTATGATCACATGCCGGTGTAGACAGTATAGGGGCAAAATCGCGTGCCGGTGTAGACTACATGAAAGGTTCTTTTGTTCTTGAATTTGCATCCGAATTCTGGAATAGAAGGCATCCAGTGTCGACAGATTTTTTGTTTCCTAATAAATTAACGGTAGCTGACCAGGACTTTAAAACTGTGCCGGTTTATACATAATGTCGGTTTAGATAGATGCCGGTTTGGACAGAGTCCACAAACTCACACACACACACACAAAAAATAGGTGTCATATTTATCGACCACCTTAAATAATTGTTGTAATCCTCAATGATGAAGTAGTCACTGCAGATCCTATCCCATTGTGATGGTCCTTTCAATTATGCATGGGTTCTGTTTAAGAACCACTTCCATGCAAACCCTGTGATTGTCAGTTTGTTTAAAAGATTGGAAAAACTGCTGCTTTGATACATCCAAACACTAAACAATGGTTCTGATTGGTTTACCATATTTTACATTATAGTTTTCACTATGTACAAAAGAATATTCCATCCATACAATTCAGTTCAATATAATAAAATGTTCGCGTTTTAAAAATACATGTGTTCCACCTTCCCAGTAAAATGTCTGAAAGGCTGCGAATCACACTTTCATGTTATGCCGGATAGCGCGTCACGGGGTCACGTGAATTGAATCTTCGAGTCGACAGGCGTTTTGGCAAGCGACGTTTTATTGCGTATATATATTGATACTTCATATATATTGTAAAAGGTATATGTAGATACCAAACAATAGTGAATTATGTTTTTGATAAATGTTGACCTTTAAATATTCATAATTCATGTGATGCACGTATAAAGTCAGTTTGAAGAGCAGTTTTAGTCCTCTTGTCTGCGACTCAGCAACTGTCATGATAGGGACTGGGGCCAGAAAGGACATTCCTAAACCTTCAGTTGATAGTCCTGATGTGTTGAAACAGAGCTTGACATGCACAAAAATCAAGTACAGTGATTAATTGACCCCCTTACTTAGATTAAGATGTTTTCATATTGATACAATATAAATTCACATGCTGAGGGGAGGTACAAATTACTCTCCTTGGAACTAGTTTCAGGGGAGTGATGGTGTGCAAGAGTGATAGCGGCCCCCCCCCCCCCCCCCCCCCCCATAAAATTGTGAGATAACTTAAAGTGTACCTTGACAAAGGTGTCTGGAGATTTCAGCAACTGAAGAGGCCAGTTATTTGCGTAACCTGCAATGTAACTAATATATCAGCAACTGGTATATTTTTGTCTGCTGGAATACTGCATTGTATTATGAAACTGTATGTGGTCTTTATTAACAGTATGGATAAATGTGTTTATTTGTATAACAAAATACACTGAATATGGACCACTTAAAAAACATTGACAGTTTTATATTTAATTCTAAATGTGTACTGTATACCGGTACATATCTTTTTGTGTAATGAACATTTTACAGTACAATTTGGTGTTGACTTGCAAAAAGTCTCCCTATGGAGCCTCAGAAGTAATTGAAATATTCAGGTCTGGTCAGTTTTGTATTATTGATAATATTAATTGACACTTATAAGCTATATTAACTTATATAATATGCTTTTAATATTTAATATTTAACTTTAATAACAAGAAATGTTTAGAAAACATAGTGATTTGCAAGCATGAAGATTTGTTTAATATAAATTATTCTGCATACTTCATTTATTTGCTGACAAAGCCCATTCTAAAACTTTGTACAGTGAAACCTGCATTAAGCGGATATCAATGGGAGATTCACATGACCTCTTAAAACATAGATACCGGTATTCATGTTCTGTTGGGGTGGGATGTAGCCCAGTGGTAAAGCGTTCGCTTGATGTACGGTCGGTCTGGGATCAATCCCCATCGGTGGGCCCATTGGGCTATTTCTCGCTCCAGCCAGTGCACCATTACTGGTATATCAAAGGCCATGGTATATGTTATCCTGTCTGTGGGATGGTGCATATAAAAGATCCCTTGCTGCTAATCGAAAAGAGTAGCCCATGAAGTGGTGACAGTGGGTTTCCTCTCTCAATATCTGTGTGGTCCGTAACCATATGTCTGATGCCATATAACCATAAATAAAATGTGTTAAGTGTGTCATTAAATAAAACATTTCCTTCCATTTCCTTCATGTTTTGTGTGTTTATTTGGGAAATGTTCTTTTCAAGGGACTGTCCTGAGTTTGCAGTCATTGTAAGATGTTTGCCATAACAGAGCCTTGTTGGCGACTACTATTTCATACTAAATACATTTTCTTGTTTAGGATACCAGTATCTATATATCGAATGTGTTTGCGGCCGTATGCTAATGTTGGTAGGAATCACTTTTCACTTTAATTTGTGATATATATTTTTTTGTACGTATGAAATTATTGGGAGGTAAAATCCAGTTTGTTCTACTGCAAACATTATAGGACAACAACAAATACCTTGTAAATACAGACACTGATATTTTAAATAACAAAATGTATTTAATTTGTATGTTACTTCATTGAAAAAGCTCTACTGGTTGGAAATATTTTACAATGGTTGTAAACTCAGGACTGTCCCAAGTGACTGCATAATACAACTCGTTGTGTCCTGATTATCAAGTGGCCTCTTAAAGGGACATTCCTGAGTTTGCTGCAATTTTTAAGATGTTATCGACTGACAGACTTTTCAATGATTGTAATTACATATCAAATATATTTTTCTGCATGAAATATTAGTGGCTGTATACGTACGAAATTATTTAAAGACAAAATCCAGTTTGGGCTTCTTACAAATATAAGATGACCAAAAACACATTGAATATACAGACACTGATATTCTAAACAAGGAAATATATTTAATATGTAAGTTTAATCATACAAATATTATATTAGTCGGAAACATCTTACAATGCAGCAAACTCAGGAATGTCCCTTTAAGATAAATGGCTGCTTAACATGTATGTAGTTCATTATATACAGTACTGGAGGATTTGTGAAAACCAATACAGTGGCTGTTAAATACAGGTCACACTCTACTATGTCAGACGTATAAGGCGGATGGATACTTAATGAAGGTATCCAGGTTTGAAATTCAAGATGGGGAAAGCTTTGCAGGTCATTTAACTGATAGCTAGACCATGAACAAATTCAATGAATTTGTAAAAAACTACAACAGGGCTGGCTGTATATACATTTCCAGGTAGACTGACAAGTGTGATAAACATATGACTCCGGTGTAGATTGAGGCGGGAGCCCCAAGGGGGTTGGGCCCCCCTATTTTTGGTTAAACAGTATATATTACATAATACACATTATCCCGTCCACCTGTCAAGGATGTTTAAATTCTATTTTCAAAAACAACAATGGCTGGATCTGTGCCTGTGATGTGTTCATGCAGGAGGGTGGTTGCTTGGGAGCAGTTTGACTGGTACTATCATGTTCTGTCATATCATGTATACAAAAACATTAAGCACAAAAACCAGTTTAGCAAGCCATTGGCAGTGTTTACCCTCCTGAACATGTCTATATATCTAGCAGTCATGTTTTGATCAATAGTGCTTACTGAACATAACAGAATTGATCGTAAAATTACATGATTTAATATCTAAATTATGGGTGGTAAGTACACAAAAATATCACCTCCCGCCCTTTGCAAAATTGACAAAATGCTAAATTTTTGCAAAGGGTGGGAGGCAACCTTTTTGTATACTTACCACCCATAATTTGTTTTATTTATTAAAGCTATGTTACTTACTATGGGAAAATGAATCGGCAGATGACTAGACATTGAAAAAACCCACACAAAACCCCACAGACAAAACCAATAACACAACAACAACATTGTAATCCAAACTCCCCCACCCAACCACCCACTCCCACCTCCATATGATCAGCCTTTAAACAAACATTCCTTTTGCTTCCTATCTTCATAAAAAGCTAGAATTGATTATCTTGGTGATATAAAAATAATAAAATAATGGTATGTGCTGTTATGACTGGAAATCTTTTAAGTGTTGACATCAAATAGCCTTAGTTTGAAATGTGCAGATGTGTTGTTTAACTAAGTGTCACAATTACTGTTTCAAAAAAAGGAAAGGAGTGTCTGTCTAATAACTCCTTAGCACATTTCAAATCACAGCTATTTGGTATCAGACATTCAATTAACTACTAGTATACTGACAGGAAGAAATCAGGGAACACAAGTTCGGTGTTGTGTAGATCACATTTCAGTCACTATTAGCTTTGAAATATCTTCACGCAGTATAAAGATGGAATGTAGGATTGAATGTCAGTAATGTGAGATTGAATATCAGTAACACACTTAACTTCCTGACACTAAATGAGGCTATTGGTTGCAGTCTCTTTCTTTTGTCAGTTTTTTTTTTACGGACCCTGGGTTGGTCTAAAATTTTCCTTTTAAATAAACTTCGATTTGATTATGCATGGATACCTTTTGTTCTAACTCAAGTTTCATTATTACATTTTCAATTATTATTTATTTGTATTGATTCAGTCCATGGTATGGAAACTTTCTGTTAACCACTGGTCAAGCGAATTAACTTACTAGTACTCTTGTGTGTTAGAGGAAACCTTCTGCCGACACATAGCTTATTCCTACCAAGTAGCAGCAAGGGATCTTTTATATGCTTTTTTTCACAGATAGCTCAGCATTAATATACCAGTTATGGTGCACTGTTTTGGATGGGAAAAACCTACTGATCCACGGGTAAGGATTTTGTGATCTGTATGGCAACTATAAGTGATTGCTCTAACCACTACATGTAAGTTATACCCTCCTGCATATGTTTGACAACCAGTTTGTGTAACAAAGGTCATGGTATGCAATATCCTGTCTAGTGTGTGGGATGGTGCATATACAAAATCCCATGCTGCATTAGGAAAAATGTAGCGGGTTTCATCTGATGACTGTGTCAGAATTACCAAATGTTTGACATCGGATTGCCGATGATTATTTAATCAATGTGCTCAGTGGTGTCGTTAAACAAAACAAACTTCTATCCTGTCTGTGGGATGGTGCATATAAAAGATCCCTTGCAGCTAATGAAAAAAAAGGGGGGGGGATGGACTTAGCCCAGTGGTAAAGCCGCTCGCTTGATGTGCAGTTGGTTTGGGATCGATCCCCATTGGTGGGCCCATTGGGCTATTTCTCGTTCCACCCAGTGCACAATGACTGGTATATCAAATGCTGTGGTATGTGCTATTCTGTCTGTGGGGTGATGCATATAAAAGATCCCTTGCTGCTAATAGAAAAGAGTAGCTCATGAAGTGGTGACAGTGGGTTTCCTCACTCAATATCTGTGTGATCCTTAACCATATGTCTGATGCCATATAACTGTAAATAAAATGTGTTGAGTGTGTTGTTAAATAAAACATTTCCTGCCTTCCTTCCTAATGAAAAAATACTTGGTTAGTGGTGTGATAGCAGCATGTTTGTTTTCTCATTATCTGTGTGGTCTGTAACCATATGTTCATTGCCACATGACCTTAATTAAGATGTGTTGAGTGTCATAAAATAAAACATTCCTTTCTTTTGAGAGTGATTATACAGTGTGCTTCTGTGTTGTTAAACAATCTTTTTGTAGTCCTTAAATTTTTTTTCTAATTTTATTACAACTATACATTACTCCTTGCGCCCCTCGTTGCATCAGCTTTTAAAAGAAAACCGAACCCTGTCACAATGTCTTTAGTGTGTGACTTTAGCCTGGAACGATATATTAGTCAATGTTGTATTGGTGCTAACATGTGTTTGGTTTTGGATGTCCTTAGCTGAATGAGAGGCAGGCTGTTTGTGTGTTTTAATCTTAGCAGTTGGATTTAGTGTGTACATGCTATGTATGTTTTCATTCAACTTGTAAATATAATTTGCCACTTTTGACTTCGATAACATTCAAATAGGATGTTTTTTTGTTTTTTTAAAGTGATTTTTGTTGCCTTATTTAAACTTTGTTGGAGAGTTCATTTGGCTGGGTTATAGCATCGTGTCTAAGTCATTTAGTTTGTTGGTGACTTCAGAAGAAGTGGATGACCAAACTGTGTTCTTTGGGGCAAAAATCTGTTTGTACGCATTTGAACAGTTTTATTGTGACATTGTTTGTTGTGTGTAGTGAGGATCTTACCACATTCACTAGGAAATATCTTATCAAATTCACTTGGAAATATCTTCTGAACTGAGTGCTGTGGATCCAATTGTAGAACTTGTCAACATTTTATTACAAATTGGTCATTGATCAGAAGTGAATAGTATGACTAAAGTAGATAAAGTAGTAATATTAGCAGATATAATTGATTTGAATGAAGATTTGGCAGTTAAATGTAATATAAGTTGTAATTTTGGACAATTGATGCAGTTTCACAGTAAAGTAATATGAACACAGTGTTCAGTTTTGAATAAGGAATTGGTATTTTACCTGGAATATATGAAAAAGAGCAATATTGACTGACATGATTTTACCGTGATGTAACTAATGTTGACGTAGGAATAGTTGACTAAATTTTTGAGTGAATCTATGAAAAACAGAACATAAATTCAAATGTACTAGTAGTATTCGTACCTAAAACCTACACATAACACTTTATGAAATTAAAGTGTAAATACTTTGATCATGAAGTCTGACAGTGAAAGTCAGACAGTTTCCATGGAAATGGATAGTGACTGTGGCATAGTAAATCCAGCCCTAGATGTTGGAGAATCAGAGTCCTCCTTGAATGCTGTTGGTCAGTTGAGTAATAACAATAAAACTGTGGTGTTGAAATCTGTTGGTAAATTACCAGGTGCTGGCCAACAAGATACTGACAGAGTTGTAAGTGAGGCACAATCTGAACAGGAAACATGTAAGTTAAAACAGTGTGATAATGTTCGAAAATTGGTGTGGGGATGAGAGTAAAAATAATGTTTGTGATAATGTTCGAAAATTGATGTGGGAATGGGGATGAAAGGAATGTGATAATGTTTGAAAATTGGTGTGGTGATGGGGGTAAAAGGAATGTTTGTGATAATGTTATAAAATTGGTGTTGGGATGAGAGTAAAAGGAATGTTTGTGATAATGTTATAAAATTGGTGTGGTGATGAGAGTAAAAGGAATGTTTGTGATAATGTTATAAAATTGGTGTGGTGATGGGGGTAAAAAGAATGTTTGTGATAATGTTCTAAAATTGGTGTGGTGATGGGGGTAAAAGGAATGTTTGATAATGTTCTAAAATTGGTGTGGGGATGGGGGTAAAAGGAACATTTGTGATAATGTTATAAAATTGGTGTGGGGATGGGGGTAAAAGGAATGTTTGATAATGTTCTAAAATTGGTGTGGGTATTGGGGTAAAAGAAATGTTATAATGTTCTAAAATTGGTGTGGGTATTGGGTTTGTGATAATGTTCTAAAATTGATGTGTGGATGGGGGTTGGTTTGGGATCGATCCCCATCGGTGGGCCCATTGGGCTATTTCTCGTTCCACCCAGTGCACAATGACTGGTATATCAAATGCTGTGGTATGTGCTATTCTGTCTGTGGGGTGATGCATATAAAAGATCCCTTGCTGCTAATAGAAAAGAGTAGCTCATGAAGTGGTGACAGTGGGTTTCCTCACTCAATATCTGTGTGATCCTTAACCATATGTCTGATGCCATATAACTGTAAATAAAATGTGTTGAGTGTGTTGTTAAATAAAACATTTCCTGCCTTCCTTCCTAATGAAAAAATACTTGGTTAGTGGTGTGATAGCAGCATGTTTGTTTTCTCATTATCTGTGTGGTCTGTAACCATATGTTCATTGCCACATGACCTTAATTAAGATGTGTTGAGTGTGTCATAAAATAAAACATTCCTTTCTTTTGAGAGTGATTATACAGTGTGCTTCTGTGTTGTTAAACAATCTTTTTGTAGTCCTTAAATTTTTTCTCTAATTTTATTACAACTATACATTACTCCTTGCGCCCCTCGTTGCATCAGCTTTTAAAAGAAAACCGAACCCTGTCACAATGTCTTTAGTGTGTGACTTTAGCCTGGAACGATATATTAGTCAATGTTGTATTGGTGCTAACATGTGTTTGGTTTTGGATGTCCTTAGCTGAATGAGAGGCAGGCTGTTTGTGTGTTTTAATCTTAGCAGTTGGATTTAGTGTGTACATGCTATGTATGTTTTCATTCAACTTGTAAATATAATTTGCCACTTTTGACTTCGATAACATTCAAATAGGATGTTTTTTTGTTTTTTTAAAGTGATTTTTGTTGCCTTATTTAAACTTTGTTGGAGAGTTCATTTGGCTGGGTTATAGCATCGTGTCTAAGTCATTTAGTTTGTTGGTGACTTCAGAAGAAGTGGATGACCAAACTGTGTTCTTTGGGGCAAAAATCTGTTTGTACGCATTTGAACAGTTTTATTGTGACATTGTTTGTTGTGTGTAGTGAGGATCTTACCACATTCACTAGGAAATATCTTATCAAATTCACTTGGAAATATCTTCTGAACTGAGTGCTGTGGATCCAATTGTAGAACTTGTCAACATTTTATTACAAATTGGTCATTGATCAGAAGTGAATAGTATGACTAAAGTAGATAAAGTAGTAATATTAGCAGATATAATTGATTTGAATGAAGATTTGGCAGTTAAATGTAATATAAGTTGTAATTTTGGACAATTGATGCAGTTTCACAGTAAAGTAATATGAACACAGTGTTCAGTTTTGAATAAGGAATTGGTATTTACCTGGAATATATGAAAAAGAGCAATATTGACTGACATGATTTTACCGTGATGTAACTAATGTTGACGTAGGAATAGTTGACTAAATTTTTGAGTGAATCTATGAAAAACAGAACATAAATTCAAATGTACTAGTAGTATTCGTACCTAAAACCTACACATAACACTTTATGAAATTAAAGTGTAAATACTTTGATCATGAAGTCTGACAGTGAAAGTCAGACAGTTTCCATGGAAATGGATAGTGACTGTGGCATAGTAAATCCAGCCCTAGATGTTGGAGAATCAGAGTCCTCCTTGAATGCTGTTGGTCAGTTGAGTAATAACAATAAAACTGTGGTGTTGAAATCTGTTGGTAAATTACCAGGTGCTGGCCAACAAGATACTGACAGAGTTGTAAGTGAGGCACAATCTGAACAGGAAACATGTAAGTTAAAACAGTGTGATAATGTTCGAAAATTGGTGTGGGGATGAGAGTAAAAATAATGTTTGTGATAATGTTCGAAAATTGATGTGGGAATGGGGATGAAAGGAATGTGATAATGTTTGAAAATTGGTGTGGTGATGGGGGTAAAAGGAATGTTTGTGATAATGTTATAAAATTGGTGTTGGGATGAGAGTAAAAGGAATGTTTGTGATAATGTTATAAAATTGGTGTGGTGATGAGAGTAAAAGGAATGTTTGTGATAATGTTATAAAATTGGTGTGGTGATGGGGGTAAAAAGAATGTTTGTGATAATGTTCTAAAATTGGTGTGGTGATGGGGGTAAAAGGAATGTTTGATAATGTTCTAAAATTGGTGTGGGGATGGGGGTAAAAGGAACATTTGTGATAATGTTATAAAATTGGTGTGGGGATGGGGGTAAAAGGAATGTTTGATAATGTTCTAAAATTGGTGTGGGTATTGGGGTAAAAGAAATGTTATAATGTTCTAAAATTGGTGTGGGTATTGGGTTTGTGATAATGTTCTAAAATTGATGTGTGGATGGGGGTACAAGGAATGTTTGTGATAATGTTATAAAATTGGTGTTGGGATGAGAGTAAAAGGAATGTTTGTGATAATGTTATAAAATTGGTGTGGTGATGAGAGTAAAAGGAATGTTTGTGATAATGTTATAAAATTGGTGTGGTGATGGGGGTAAAAAGAATGTTTGTGATAATGTTTTAAAATTGGTGTGGTGATGGGGGTAAAAGGAATGTTTGATAATGTTCTAAAATTGGTGTGGGGATGGGGGTAAAAGGAACATTTGTGATAATGTTATAAAATTGGTGTGGGGATGGGGGTAAAAGGAATGTTTGATAATGTTCTAAAATTGGTGTGGGTATTGGGGTAAAAGAAATGTTATAATGTTCTAAAATTGGTGTGGGTATTGGGTTTGTGATAATGTTCTAAAATTGATGTATGGATGGGGGTACAAGGAATGTTTGTGATAATGTTCTAAAATTGGTGTGGGGATGGGGGTAAAAGGAATGTTTGATAATGTTCTAAAATTGGTGTGGGTATTGGGGTAAAAGAAATGTTATAATGTTCTAAAATTGGTGTGGGTATTGGTTTTGTGATAATGTTCTAAAATTGATGTGGGGATGGGGGTAAAAGGAATGTTTGTTTAATAAAACACCAACATGCATACATTGTTTTGTCACCATTACAATATAGATGTGATGAATGTATTTTTCTTTCTTTTTTCTAATATCTAAAAGGTACTAACATAAGGATCAGTCATCTGCAAATATTAAAAAAACTAAATACACATGAGCTTCAGGGATGAGGCTTAAGTTACGTGTCCACTTGTGTGTATGTGTCCATTTGTCTGGTGCGGAATGCAGTCTGGTGTACGGCTACAGATATATTTTTTCCAACCAGATCATGTAGTAGTATGGTAGATACAGAAATGTGTCAAAAAATAAACAAGTGAATACAAAACCGTACTGGCAATTTCAAAAATTAACACACCCAATGCATATGCACAAGTCGCCATTTATATTGTATATATAAAAGAGGGCCTCATATATTGTCAACCTTGGACCACATTCTTTTCTTTGTACAATAAAATATGTTTTCAATTAAGTGCAAGAGTCTTTATATGGCATCACATCACAGAGTGGGTATACTTTTTATAATCCACATGACTACATGTGATTGATCATTTTGCTTTCATGCTTTTAATAATAAAGTAATATTTTTAATTACTGACATCGTATACCAATATAGACAAGTGTTTGTCAGGTATAACCATGTGTGATGTACATGTATCCCACATGAGTTTCCAACATGGCTGATTCTGTCATGTATTTATTTTGATATGAGAGAATTTGGTGCTTACTAGTGACCTTTTCAGTACTAAATATTAGGTCATCATAATTTGGTGCTTACTAGTGACCTTTTCAGTACTAAATATTAGGTCATCATAATTTGGTGCTTACTAGTGACCTTTTCGGTACTAAATATTAGGTCATCATAATTTGCTGCTTACTAGTGACATTTTCAGTACTAAATATTAAGTCATCATAATTTGGTGCTTATTAGTAACCTTTTCAATACTAAATATTAGGTCATAATTTTTTGGTGCTTACTAGTGACCATTTCAGTACTAAACTTTAGGTCATCATATTTTGGTGCTACTAATCAATGACCTTTTTAATACTAAATATTAGGTCATCACAATTTGGTGCTACTAACCAATGATATTTTCAGTACTAAAAGGTCTATATATTTATCAAAAGTTGTGGCTTAATGTTCCTTTGGTAAGTTGCTGTGCCAGTAACAGCATGCCTGAACCTTAATTGAATATAAAGTGGGATCAAGATCTACAGTGTCATTGACACTCGTTTTTTTTCTATAATATTGCAAACTGGGACTGTTATCATTTACATATGACTCATACATTTACCCTAAACTGTAGACCTAGTTAACTGAATGAATGTTTAATTATGATCGTTAGTAATTTATATCCACAGAACACTGTCAGTATCTGTGTAATCTAGATTTATGTGTAAACTACCTCAATCTCAAAGTTCCATTCAGTGACAATGACCTGGTTGACACCTCTCTAATCCGTCACTCTTTGTATTCTGGGTGCATTTCATCAGTCACACTGGAATCTGGTTTAGACACACTTGTTTTTGTTTTGTTTTTAACCACACCACTAGAGCACATAGATTTGTAAATCATCGGCTATTGGTAATTTTGATGTAAAGTCTTTAGAGAAGAGACCTGCTACATTTTTCCATTACTAGTGAGGTATATTTTATATGCTCCATCCCACAGACAGGATATATATTACTTTATGAGATATTTTTCACTGGAAAATAAATCTTTATCAGTTTGCAAGTCAGGTAACATTATCTATATGTGCTGAGCACTATATTCAATGATTGGTCATGCATGCCCTGAGTTAAATTAATACAGTCAGATAGTTATATGATCTTTCTGTTTCTACACCTGTCACAGAGTCTTCTCGTATACTACTCGACATCTGGTGGGGACCACATGTTCAGTATGTAATTGAACCAGTTTAGTAAATCACAGTGAAGAACCCATTTATGAAAAGTGAATATTACCTTTGAATTGACACCATAGTGCTATAATGCATTACCATAAGATGTCATGTCTATAATGCCACTTGTGATTGCTACCATATTACTGGGTTGGGGGGGTGGGATGTAGACCAGTGGTAAAGCGCTCGCTTGATACGTGGTCAGTTTGGGACCGATCCCCATTGGTTGGCCCATTGGGCTATTTCTCGTTCCAACCAGTGTACCACGACTGGTGTATGCTGTCCTGTCTGTGGGATAGTGAACATAAAAGATCCCTTACTATTAATGGAAAAATGTAGCAGGTTTCCTCTCTAAGACTATATGTCAGAATTAGCAAATGTTTGACATCCAATAGCCGATGATTAATAAATCAATGTGCTCTGTTGGTGTCGTTAATCAAAACAAACATTTTCTAAGACTATATTTCACAATTATAAATGTTTAACATCCAATAGCTGATGATTAATAAATCAATGTGCTCTAGTGATGTCGTTAAACAAACTAACTTCTAAGATGTCATGTTCATAATGCAACTCGTGATTTTTAATTTATTAAAATGCTAAATATTAGTACTACATTACTTGGTCCTTAGCCACCGGTTTCGGTAGCGTTGTGGTTAGGCCATCGGTCTACAGGCTGGTAGGTACTGGGTTCGTTTCCTAGTCGAGGCATGTGATTTTTAATCCAGATACCGACTCCAAACCCTGAGTGAGTGCTCCGCAAAGCTCAATGAGTTGGTGTAAACCACTTGCACCGACCAGTGATCCATAACTGGTTCAACAAAGGCCATGGTTTGTGCTATCCTGCCTGTGGGAAGCGCAAATAAAAGATCCCTTGCTGCTAATCGGAAAGAGTAGCCTATGAAGTGGCGACAGCGGGTTTCCTCTCAAAATCTGTGTGGTCCTGTCTGATGCCATATAACCGTAAATAAAATGTGTTGAGTGCGTCGTTAAATAAAACATTTCTTTCTTTCTTTCTTTTGGTCCTTAGCCAATGTTGAGCAGTATATATTGGACCTGTATGTAAGTGATACTGAAACTGTACCCCATTTGAAAATGGGTCATTGCCAAACATTCAAACCTGGGCTTTTTATGAATGAATGAAATGGTTAGTTGTTACTAAGAAGGAGAGAAGTCAATGTAGTCAATTCACCTGTATTTACTAAGCTATTATAATTCACTCAGAGTTGAAGGCACTTTAATACAGATAATATGAAACTAAATACCTCAAAATTATAAACATTGTTGTCGTAGATCAATTTTGTATCTATTTTAGCAGTGACATTTCAGACTTGAAACATAAATATTAAAATCTGGGCCCATGTTTATAGAAAGAAAAACGGAAGAAATGTTTTATTTAATGACACACTCAACACATTTTTTATTTACAGTTATATGGCGTCACAGATATTGAAGCGGAAACCTGCTGTCACCACTTCATGAGCTACTGTTTTCCATTAACAGCAAGGGATCATTTATATGCACCACCCCACAGACAGTGTATACATACCACATCCTTTGATATACCAGTCTTGGTGCACTGGCTGGAACGAGAAATAGCCCAATGGGCCCACCAATGGGGATCGATCCCACACCGACCACCCATTGTGTGGGCGCCTTACCACTGGACTACGTCCTGGATCCCATGTTTATAGAGTCTAAATTCAATCTGTAATGACACAAACACATGCAATGTGGATATGTTGCTATGATGTTAAAAGTCTCAAGACTTTCAAGAGTCTAGACTAAGTTTTATTAGCACATGACTTGGTACTGGGATGGAAATCTAGCACCTACACATACCAGTCTTCAGACCAATGACTTAACCACTATGCCAGCATGAGACATTTATATACAGGTTAAATGTGCATCTAATTTACTAGTAATACAAACTGAACATTATAAACAGTCAATTGTCTTCAGGACCTTTTATTGCCAACTGTCAGAAAGACCACATGTTTCCAACTATCTTAAGGATCACATTTGTGGACCATATTGCTAACTGTCTCGAGGACTGCATATTTCCAACTGTCTCAATGATCACATATTTCCAACTGTCTCAAGGACCACCTATTTCCAAGTGTCTCAAGGACCACCTATTTCCAACTGTCTCAAGGACCACATATTTCCAAGTGTCTCAAGGACCACCTATTTCCAACTGTCTCAAGGACCACCTATTTCCAAGTGTCTCAAGGACCACATATTTCCAACTGTTCTTTGACCACATATTTCCAACTGATCTTTGACCACATATTTCCAACTGATCTTTGACCACATTTCCAACTGTCTCAAGGACAACATTTTTCCAACTGTCTCAAAGATCACATATTGCCAACTGATCTTTGACCACATATTTCCAACTGATCTTTGACCACATATTTCCAACTGATCTTTGACCACATATTTCCAACTGTCTCAAAGATCACATATTTCCAACTGTCCCAAGGACTACATATTTCCAACTGTCACAAGGACCACATATTGGTACTTTAAGTATAGCTGTCTTAACAGGTTTAACTGTACATATACACGGTTTGTCATACAAAAGTAACGCATGAAGTATGTACTATAGGCAGATGATTGTTACATAAAGTCAGTAATCTCACCAAAGGATCATTTACACTTGTACATACTGCTAGGATTTTTATTTGGTTTTTGTTTGGCAGATGACTGCTTTTGAATTGAATTATTTAGTTTTAGGTATTTAAAAAAATTATTAATATCTTTTGTTTTTGTAGCCTCTGTGAAAAGCTGGTTTACTGGGACAAATGTTTTAGTGTACAGCACCCATTTTCTGTCAGCATGGGTAAGTCAGTCATATATTTTTAATAATGCATTTTTTTTTTAATTCAAGTAATTTGTTCTCTAAAGGAACTTGAAATAGTTTAGAACTATTCAAAATGGTTTTGGAAAATGGGTGGGTAAAAATTCCAGTAGTTATTATCACAAATTATCCAGTCTGTTGCATATATACTTTTCTGGATGTTTAAAAATCAAATTTTGTTTACGATGCCTTGAAATATCGAATATGTAGAAGATACTCCCCGAGTATCTTGTGATGTCACAATTTATCAGCATGAGTTGATAAAAGTATTAAACCAAGGTTTGCTGAGCAATGCTGATAAATTATATCACAAGACATGAGAGGGGTATTGTTTTTATCATCCATTATCATTCTTTTCATTTGCGACAGTTGTAAACAATGTCAATAATGTGACCTGAATGTCACTATATTTGGCAGCAGTAGACTCGTTAACTAGCAGAACGACAGTAGCGCGATACCACTAATGATAGGTTTAGTGCTGACACATACACAGTGACATAATAAAAGAAGCACTATCTCCTAGGAGAATATTGCAGGAGATATCACAAATTATAGTGCCGGCGATATCTCCTACAAAAGCCTTTAATGGGTGATAAAATATTTTATTATGTTCTGTTACAGGTGAAGTTTCAACTTTTTTTGTTGATTTACCTATTTTTTACAGGGTTGTGGCCCTTAAAATTTGTTTTCCAAACTTGTTTCACGATGCCTCAAGATATATAACAGAACATTTATGTATAGCTTTATCACATGCTGTTACAGATGAAGTTTAACTTCAATGGAGATTAACCAACAGTTATGGCCATTGAAATTTGGAGATATATGTGTGAACATTTGTACTTAGAATGTTTATTTTCTTTATTGACCAAAGATGTTTTTTGCTAAGTGTGCAATATTTCCAATGTCCAGAAAAAAAAGAAAAAAAAATCACCCCTGCTTTCCATTTTGAAAAAAAAAGAAGATAAAATTTAGCATTTATTTTATTACCACCTTATCTAATGCTTGTGTTAGTCTATTAATTAATTAATATGTGAATGCACAGTAGTTATCTTGTACATTGTATAAATATTATTAATTTTAGGGAGACCGAATGTGGAGTTTTGGAATTGGACTGTTTCTGATTGGCATTTCCCCTGACTCATTACAGCTGACGGCCATATATGGCTTGTCAAGGGGAATCAGTGTGCTCCTGTTTGGGGCAATTGTTGGGGACTGGGTGGACAATACCCCAAGACTCAAAGGTAAATTATATATTTCTCTGTTAGGATTTTTCAAAAGACGATTTCTAAATACGTTGGGTATGGGTGATAGACATCATAACTTATGTTTTAGGAACAATTGTAAACTGATGGCGAGTATGTTCTGTATTGTGATTGGTTATTTACATTCTTTTTCCGGGATCAAATGAAAATAACACCCAGAAAGCTAATGATGTCATTGGAAAATGATGTCATTTACAATTGGAACAGACGAATTTGATGATTCAAGGGTCGACAGTTAAATTGTAGCCAGGTATTTTTTTCAAGAAATACCAAATATACAGTTAGTTCCATAGAAAAATGATTCACTTTACAGTGGACACAACCATATTAAGTTTTTAGATTTCCAGGTGTTATTGTCTATTTTATGCCCGCAAATGACATTTGCGAGATCAAATAGACAATAACACCTGTAAATCTAAAACTCCATATGGTTATCTCCTAACTAATGTCATAAATTACGTTTTTCAAATTTTTATGACATGCAATAGCCGATGATTAATAAATCAGTGTGCTCTATTGGTGTCGTTAAACAAAATAAACTTTTAACTTTGTACAATGTATTTCAGTTGCTCAGCTCTCGTTGGTTCTACAGAACGTATTTGTTGTGTTGTGTGCGGGGGCGGTGTATTTGTTCATCTAATTTAATATACCTTGTATTTCAGTTGCTCAGCTCTCGTTGGTTCTACAGAACGTGTTTGTTGTGTTGTGTGTGGGGGCGGTGTATGTGTTCATCTACTTTAATATACCTTGTATTTCAGTTGCCCAACTCTCATTGGTTCTACAGAATGTGTTTGTTGTGTTGTGTGTGGGGGCGGTGTATGTGTTCATCTACTTTAATATACCTTGTATTTCAGTTGCCCAACTCTCATTGGTTCTACAGAACGTGTTTGTTGTGTTGTGTGTGGGGGCGGTGTATGTGTTCATCTACTTTAATATACCTTGTATTTCAGTTGCCCAACTCTCATTGGTTCTACAGAATGTGTTTGTTGTGTTGTGTGTGGGGGCGGTGTATGTGTTCATCTACTTTAATATACCTTGTATTTCAGTTGCCCAACTCTCATTGGTTCTACAGAACGTGTTTGTTGTGTTGTGTGTGGGGGCGGTGTATGTGTTCATCTACTTTAATATACCTTGTATTTCAGTTGCCCAACTCTCATTGGTTCTACAGAACGTGTTTGTTGTGTTGTGTGCGGGGGCGGTGTATGTGTTCATCTACTTTAATATACCTTGTATTTCAGTTGCCCAACTCTCATTGGTTCTACAGAACGTGTTTGTTGTGTTGTGTGCGGGGGTGGTGTATGCGTTCATCATGTTTAAAGATGACATTGCGGGGATGTGGGATGACTGGCTGCAGCGTGCCTGTTACGCTGTCATCATATTGTTGAGCATCCTGTCCAACCTCTTCAGCATCGCCCGCGTCATCGCTGTCGAACGAGACTGGATCGTGGAAATCTGTGGCAGAGACAAGGACAAGCTTGCTCGTAAACATTTTTAATATGTTAGGAGTAATTTTAAAAAAGATATCATTTCCTGCTAAAGTTTGTAAAGCTTTAAGTATATTTTTTATAAAACAGATTAAAAACTATTATTTGGGAATGTTTATTTCTCCCCCCACTTCCATCAACAATCACTTCATTCATCCATCCATCCATCCATCCCTTCATCTTTCCTTCCCTCCTTTCCCAACTTCTCTTCATCCATTCACCTGTCCATCCATCCCTTCATCTTTCCTTCCCTCCTTTCCCAACTTCTCTTCATCCATTCACGTGTCCATCCATCCATCTATCCATCCATCCATCCATCCACCCATCACCACCAGTACACTGACTGATTCATCAAAGGCCATGGTATGTAGTGTCCTGTCTATGGAAAAGTTCATATAAAAGATACCTTGTTTTAAGAAAGAGTAGCCTGTGTACATGGCAGCAATAGTCTCTCTCCTTGCCTTCCTCCCCCTCCCTCCTCCCCTTTCTCTCTCCTTCCCTCCCTTCTCCCCTTTCTCTCTCTCTTCTTCCCTCCCCCCCCCCCCTCCTCCCCCCTCTCTCTCTCTCTCTCTCTCTCTCTCTCTCTCTCTCTCTCTCTCTCTCTCTCTCCATCTTTAGAGATCCCAAAACACCATAATTTAAAATATGCTGTGGTGGTATGCATTAAACAAATATTCCTTTCCTTTCATTGACTAATAGCCTTTTTTTTAACGTGTAACTTTTTGTTAATAACTTCACCACCTCGCTCCATCACGAACTGGTCATGTAGGAAGTTGAGTTTTCCTACGAGATGTGAACGGTTTCCGTGGTATATCAGAGATCAAAGAAGACACAAACACCTTGTTAATACTGGCTCATCCTCACGTAAACACATGGAAGAAAGGAGCTTATGGTGTTTAGGCCAGATATTCCCCATGTTCGCAGGGTTAAGCAAATAACCACTTGAATTAGTCAAGATGTGCTAATCATGTTTAGTTGAAAGTTCATAGTGTGTCAATGTCCTATGTTTGTAGACATTGTTGTGTATGTTTGACTGAAGTATGATAAAGACAGCATTATAGCAGTAAAAATAGATAATAGCTGTACATTTATACACGTAATTTAGGAGTGGCATTAAAAAGTAAACTTTAAAAGAGGGGGTTGTTTAATGCAGGTTGGGTTATATACCCAGTTGATGAGTTGTGATAGACTCTTAAGACAGGTGGCCATATAATACAGGTTAGTGTTGTAAATTTGATGTTTTGTAAAACAAATAAGAAGTTTGTTTTATTTAACGATGCCACTAGAGCACATTGATTTTTTATCTTATCATCGGCTATTGGACGTCAAACATATGGTCATTCTGACACTGTTTTTAGAGGAAACCCGCTGTTGCCACATAGGCTACTCTTTTATGACAGGCAGCAAGGGATCTTTTATTTGCGCTTCCCACAGGCAGGATAGCACAAACCATGGCCTTTGTTGAACCAGTTATGGATCACTGGTCAGTGTAAGTGGTTTACACCTACCCATTGAGCCTTGCGGAGCACTCACTCAGGGTTTGGAGTCGGTATCTGGATTAAAAATCCCATGCCTCGACTGGGATCCGAACCCAGTACCTACCAGCCTGTAGACCGATGGCCTAACCACGACGCCGGTTTGATGTTTTGTAATGCTAGTATGTGGTTTTGTTACCATATGTTATGTTTGTTATATTGTGTTCATGTTGTGTTAATTTCTTATATCATATTTTTATGTTATGTTAATGCTATGTAATGTTATTAATGTTTTGTTATGGCCATGTAATACTAAATACGCTGTGTAATGTCAAGTTTTAATGTTAATGCTATGTTAATGTTATGCTAATGTTATGTTAATGATATGTTAATGTTATGTTAATAATATGTTAATGTTATGTTAATGTTATATTTTATATGGTTGCTGTGTTTAATTACTTTCAGACATGACATCTTCTCTGCGTAGAATTGACTTGTCGACAAAGATCGTGGCCCCGATAGCCACGGGACAGATCATGACATACGCCGGACTCGAGAATGGGGCTCTCTTTATTGGCAGCTGGAATCTCGTGTCCGTGTTTGTCGAGTATTTCCTCGTGTGGAAAGTCTACAATGCAGTTCCAGCATTGAAGAAGAAGAAAGACAAACGCAAATCAGATAGTGTGTTGTTTTACTTTAGGCCTGTGCAAAAATATTTGCTTTGCTGTAACCTGTCCCACCATTTTAGGTCTCATTACATAGATACTTGCTCAGGACTCGAAATTTAAAACAAACAACTGCTGTGGGTGAAATGGCCCACCAATGGCAGTTTTGATCTCACCTACGGCAATTTGCATTTTAAGGTAGCAAATAAACATGACTGAAAGGTTATTTTACTATATGAAGTCTTTTTCAAATGTACAGAATTGTGTATACATTTTGCCATCATTTGGAGCTTTACTGCAATGGCAATAATTTGTATCCCACGGCACAAGAGTGCCGTCAGTGAAACCCCTGAGCTATGGCACTTTATATCACAATGACGACACTAGTTAAGTTCGAGCCTTGCTCTCTGCCAGTGTAGCCCATGTTAAATGATCCAACTCCAAGACCAAATTGTGAATATAATTTATATTGTTGTTGGCATTAATAGATGTACTATACACTATTTTTTAGATGTTTTTTTAATATATATCTATAGGGCAGAATCTAGCTCAGTTGGTAGAGCACTCGTCTGAGATGTTTAGGTCGTAGGATCAAACATCCTTAGCAGATCCATTTGAATTTTTTTCCATCCCAAAGGCTGTGGTATGTGCTGTCTTGTCAGTTGGAAAGTGCATATAGAATACCCCTTGCTGCTAATGGAAAAATGTAGCAAGTTCCTCTGAAGACTGACAGAAGTACCAAAAGGTCAATGGTTCATTAATCAATGAGCTCTAGTGGTGTCATTAAACAAAACAAACATTAACTGTTTTTATAGCTTAGTTATTTTTGCTCCAAATTAATAGTGCAGGCTGTAGATCAGAGGCAGAGTCATGTTAATTTAATTATGTTCATGAATTAGGTTACAGCCATTTCATTCATTTTCAACTTATTTTCGTGCTTATATCCAATTAAAGTTCAAGCATGCTGTCCTGGGCACACATGTCAGCTATCTGGGCTGTCTATCCAGGACAATGGGTTAGTCGTTAGTTGGTAAATGTTTGACAATGGGTTAGTTGTTAGTTGGTAAGTGGTTGACAATGGGTTACTTGGTAAGTGGTTAGTGAGAGAGAGAAGGTGTAGTGGCCTTACACCTAGACACTGAGGTCTGGGTTGGAGCCGGTACCAGGCTGCGAACCCTATACCTACCAGCCTATAATCCGATGGCTTAACCACTGCGCCAATGAGGCCGGTATTACAGCCATTGCTTTCTTTTAAGTTGTCCTCTTATAGTGTTTTGTATGCTGATTTAAAACAATTCCTCTAAAATGAATACCAAACTGGCAGGTAAAATACTGTTTTTGCACATCTTTTAACACTATGTTTTAAGTTAACTTTAGAATTTTGTTCAATTCATATTGATCTTCACATAGACCCAACAGCCGATGTATTTTTTTATGCTGGGGTGTTGTTATTCATTCATTCTAACTTTCTGGGTCCAGTTTTAAACTGACATTTTTCTTATCCACAAATTTAGTTATAATATCTTATTTTTTTGCACAGAGATCTTGGAAGATGCAGAAGAAGATGAATGCCCTGTTTCCATAGCAACAGAAGGAATTAATGACAAAGTTGGTAGTGAAACTGAAGTAGAGTCAACAGGTCAAAACAGTGATATCATAGAAGAAATAAATCATAGAAATTCAGGAAAAGACTTAGGTGGAAGAAAAGATCCATCCAAGTCACAATCTGTAAATATAGTGCATATTGAACTAGAACCGAAATCTGGGATGAAATCTCTGGATGACCAGGATAATAAAACATCTACAAAAGAAAGAGATGAACTTGATAACAGGGCATCTACAAAAGAAAGAGATGAACTTGATAACAGGGCATCTACAAAAGAAAGAGATGAACTTGATAACAGGGCATCTACAAAAGAAAGAGATGAACTTGATAACAGGGCATCTACAAAAGATGTAGGTGATATTGAACGTGATGAGGTTAATAAAGCCGAAGCGTCATGCTGGGGCCGATGTTGTCGCAGGACGTTCCACAGCGTGATCGTTCTGTTCCGTGGATGGAGGACGTATGTGGGATACGACGTGTCACGAGCGGGTCTCGGTCTTGCGTTTCTCTACATGACCGTCCTCGGATTTGATAACATTACTGTTGGTAAGAATTGGGTGTGGGTTTTGTGTGTATGTGTGTTCCTCATTCTCTTTGTAAATAACATACAAACAAAATGGAGATAACATATATTTTTTATACAATTGAATAGTTAATACATTTTTAATAAATACACAGTAGCTGATGATTTTGTTCACACTGTGGTATTTTATAAACATTTGATCGTCATCAATCCATCTATCCCATACATCTGTCAGTCAATTCATCCATTCTATCCATCCATCACATCCATCCATTTATCCATTCTGTCCATCTATCTCGTCCATTCATCCATCCATCCCATCCATTCTGTCCATTTATCCATCCATTCCATCTATCTCATCCATTCCATCCATCCATTCTATCCATCCCATCCATTCTGTCCATCTATCTCATCCATTCATCCATCCATCCATTCTATCCCATCCATTTTGTCCATCTGTCCCATCCATCCATCCCATCCATTCTGTCTCATCCATTCATCCATTCTATCCATCCATCCCATCCATTCTGTCCATCTGTCCCATCCATCATCCATCCATCCATCCCATCCATTCTGTCCATCTGTCCCATCCATTCATCCATCTGTCCCATCCATCCATCCATCCATCCCATCCATTCTGTCCAATCCATTCATCCATCCATCCATTCTATCCATCCATTCTGTCCATCCCATCCATTCTATTCATCCATCCCATCCATTCTGTCCATCTGTCCCATCCATTCATCCATCCATCCATTCTGTCCATCTGTCCCATCCATTCATCCATCTGTCCCATCCATCCATCCGTCCCATCCATCCATCCATCTGTCCCATCCATCCATCCATCCCATCCATCTGTCCCATCCATCTGTCCCATCCATTCATCCATCCATCCATCCCATCCATTCTGTCCATCTGTCCCATTCATTTATCCATCCATCCATTCTATCCATCTCATCCATCCATCCATCCCATCTATTCATCCATCCTATCCAGCTCACCCCATCCCATTCCTCCATCCCTTTCATCAATCTCATCCCATCCCATCCCACCTACCCATATTCCTATTAAATTTTGGTGGGACAGAGTAGTTTTTCCAACTTGATTACTCTCTTTCAGTGTAATAAGCCATTGTATTGCAACTTTATCACCAGACAGAGAAGTGTTATGATCATTGCAAGTGTATGTGTGAAAAGGGAACTGACTTTTGTACAGGCTGGTAGGTACTGGGTTCGGATCCCAGTCGAGGCATGGGATTTTTAATCCAGATACCGACTCCAAACCCTGAGTGAGTGCTCCGCAAGGCTCAATGGGTAAGTGTAAACCACTTGCAATGACCAGTGATCCATAACTGGTTCAACAAAGGCCATGGTTTGTGCTATCCTGCCTGTGGGAAGCGCAAATAAAAGATCCCTTGCTGCTAATCGGAACGAGTAGCCCATGTAGTGGCGACAGCGGGTTTCCTCTCAAAATCTGTGTGGTCCTTAACCATATGTCTGACGCCATATAACCGTAAATAAAATGTGTTGAGTGTGCGTTGTTAAATAAAACATTTCTTTCTCCTTTTTTTTCTGACTTTTGTAGTCCATATTGTATATCAGTGATTTACCATCTTGTTTGTTGTTTTCAATTCTAGTCGGTAAATACTCTTTTGTTATAAAATCATTGATTGGTCAGATAGAAATCAAATGACTTATTAAACATATATTTGTAATAAATCTTAATAAAACACTACTTGTATCTAAATCAATCATACCGCAAGGAAAGTTGTTCTGTGATTTATTAATTAATGAAAATCAGATATTTTCACATTGAGTTCCAAAATAACACTGACAGTTTTACTGCTTTAAAATAATACAATATCATTTTTTACTTTTTCCATTTTGTTTATAGTCATAACAGCAGTTTAAAACCATATTATTGACATTTGATTTGCTGTAGTTATCTTTCAAATGTTACGGTGAGACATAACCCAGTGGTTCAGCGCTCGCTCGATGCGCGGTTGGTGTGGGATCGATCCCCATCGGTGGGCCTATTAGGCTATTTCTCGTTCCAGCCAGTGTACCACGACTGGTATATCAAAGGCTGTGGTATGTACTACCCTGTCTGTGGGATGGTGCATATAAAAGATCCCTTGCTGCAAATCGAAAAAGAGTAGCCCATGAAGTGGCGACAGCGGATTTCCTCTCTTAATATCTGTGTGGTCTGACGCCATATAACTGTAAATACAATGTGTTGAGTGCATCATTAAATAAAACATTTCTTTCTTTCTTTCTTTTTGTTTTTCATTTTAGGATATGCTTATTCTCAGGGTATTACCGAGTCTGTTCTCGGTATGTTGATGGCCGTGTCTGCTCTGATTGGTATTGCGGGAACCATCGTTTATCCTTTCTTACGTCGGAAAATCGGACCGGAACGCACCGGCTTGTTCGCCCTTTCTTCTCAGAATGCATGTCTGTTGCTGTGTGTGGTTTCGGTATGGATGCCGGGCAGCCCATTTGACCCGTTCGGAACCGGCAAGACGGATTCAAACTGTACTGTCAGCAGTTTACAAGCTGGGAATGTCAGCCTGACCACGACTGGTGCTACCAGTCTAGTGTATGCAGCAGGGAATAATGTAAATGTGTTGTCTGTGATGTCCACGGTGGTCCCTCTTGGTGTCAATACTTCAACAACGGAGGGAAGTGGTTCGTGCGAGTCGGTGCCGGATTCGTATCTGTCGATTGGATTGCTGATGGCGGGAATAATGACTGCCAGATTCGGTAAGTTGGCTTTTCATGTCATGTAAATAATGAAATATTTCTTAAGTGATAAATTCCTAATATGGTTAAATCTGTGTTAAGCAGGCACCTAAAGGAGGATCAGTAAGTTGTCTTTTTAAACAATTGGTTGCTTAATACAGGTTTACAGTTACTGTATTTGGAAAATGGTGTTCTTTTCCATTTGAGATACAAAGATTAATTAGTAGAAACCATATAAGAAAATAATATTTAGTAAATAATCACGGCATTAAAAAGACGGTTTATTGGGTCTGTGACTCGGTTACCAAATCTGAATTCAAATAATATTTTGTAAATAATCACGGCATTAAAAAGACAGTTTATTGGGTCTGTGACTCGTTACCAAATCTGAATTCAAATAATACTTGCTAAATAATAACGGCATTAAAAAGACAGTTTATTGGGTCTGTGACTCAGTTACCAAATCTGAATTCAAATAATACTTGCTAAATAATCACGGCATTAAAAAGACAGTTTATTGGGTCTGTGACTCAGTTACTAAATCTGAATTCAAATAATATTTGCTAAATAATCACGGCATTAAAAAGACAGTTTATTGGGTCTGTGACTCAGTTACCAAATCTGAATTCAAATAATATTTGCTAAATAATCACGGCATTAAAAAGACAGTTTATTGGGTCTGTGACTCCAGTTACCAAATCTGAATTAAAATTGAATATATTAAATAATTAAATTGGACAAATGCTAATTTGAAAATTAGATAAAAACAATTCTTTTAAAAGCATTAAATTTACTACATTTTGTCTGGGTAACTGAAACTTGAATTTGCTACAGATTTTCTGTCCATATTCACCAAATTGCCAATATTTCAGGTTGAGCTTAAACTGTGCTATAATAAATAATAAAATAGAAATAACATATATTAATACCGATCATCGATTGGCGCACTACAACCGTACAGGAACGTTAACCAAACGAGTTGAGTGATATAAATTAAGATCGATTATGGGTAATAAATAGGATATTAAACTCGCAACCATTTCGTATCATGTTTATATCCCTCGATAAATAATTTTCGTGACAACTGAAAATTAGTTCACTCAAGACATAAACATGATATGAAATGGAAGCTTGTTTAATATCCTATAAATATATTTCATAAAATAATTACGTATTTGTCTTTTTTCCAGGTCTGTGGCTGGCTGATTTAGCCATCACTCAAGTATTTTTAGAAAATGTCATCGAGAGCGAGCGTGGTGTTGTGAACGGCGTACAGAGTTCTCTGAACCAGCTCATGGACATGCTCAAGTTTGCGATGGTCGTCGCCATACCAGTAGCTCACCTTTTCGGGTTTCTCATTCTCGTGTCGTTCGCTTTTGTCATCTGTGGAGCACTCTTCTATGCCAGCTATTCTCGAAAAGCTCGTGGCCATCTTTTTCACTTTGAGAAATGTGTCAAGAATAATAACAAATCCCCTTCCATTGGTGCCTAATGGTATAAAATATTGTAACGTCATTTTGAAATATCTGTGAACAACAGTAACACGTTTTTTCCTTTTATTGGTGCCTGATGTTATAAAATATTTATAAAGCCATTTTGAAAAAAAATCTGTGAACAACAGTTTTCCTTTTATTAGTGCCTAATGTTATAAAATAATCTGGATGTCTCTTATTTTTCATTTTGAAGAATGTGTAAATAGAGGATTTGTCATGAGTTTTTTTATATATGGAAAATGTCAACCAAGTCTGTGTTAATCGGTATTTGTTGAGGCTCTGCCGAGACAAATACCAACTAACAAGACAAGGTAGTGAATTCTATTTATTGTATAACATATCTAAAATAATATTTTAATTTGATATTTAGTAAATCACACTTGTAAAGTCACCGCCATCGGTACTATTTGATCATAATGATGAGCTCAAATGTAGCACTTTAACTAAATCTTATCAAAATGTTACATTCAGGTGTACAGGTCTTGATGGCTTGTAAGCAAAAAATTATTAACCGGGTTAGATAAAGCAAAATTCTTAAGAGTTTTGGATATTATAAGTAATTATAGGATAAAATAATATTTCTTCACCTGTAGGAGCTGATGTTATAGAACACTGGATTTCTCTCATAATAATTAGCGCCTAACCTAGCTGAAAACGACTTGGGAGCAGGGAGGGGCAATTAAAAATAATTATTATGTCAACAATTCATAAATGAATGTTAATTAACATTATTTTACTACCATACATGTTATATGTATATGTTTCTAATGTGCCTTGCCATACTGAAAACTTAGTGATAAGTGTGAGTGATTGTTGGTAAAAAAAAAAAAAAAGTGCTTGAAAAGTATGGGGTACATGTAAAAAAAAAATACTAAAATTTTGTGCGGAACTAGAGTAGTCATAAGCTACCAATTATCTCTGAAATGAGCAGCTTCACCCTCAATTTTTTTCTGATTCACTTTAAGGGTGATGGGTGGTAGTATTTATATCTGTGGTGTTTAAGTCAGTCGATGCACTGCAGGTATGAGTTTAAGCCATTTAGACGTCACTATTGTTGTCTGTGAGATTTGATTTGGTGGTATACACCCAGAACCACCCTTGCTAGTCCTTCTTTAACAGAATTTGGTTTACATTATTAGTCGGTTGATACAGTGAAACCTCTCAAAACCAGACCCTCTATAAACTGAAATTCCCTAAATACCGGACATGTTTAACTGTCCCTTTTTAAAAATCGGTACAAAACTTAACCTGTCTAAACCAGATACCTCTTAAATCCAGACATTTTACTTGGTCCTGAGGGTGTCCGGTTTAAAGGGGTTTCACTGTAGTATTATTTCCTTATGTTGTTATATTTTGTTTTTGACTGACAAAGATTAGGGGGTGTTTTATGTCTGCTCACGATATAAAGTTAAGCCTATATTAGAGATCTCTTTGCCGTGTATTGTAAAAAATTTAATATGATAACATGGTTTGTCTTGTATACTAAATGCTGAATAGTGCTAAAATTTGCCATAATATGCTTTACTATTACAGTGGTAAAGCAATGTTGCATAAAATTAACTGTGATGAAGATGCTAGTTACTTTATAATAATAGCAAGAAGGTGCCTTAATTTAAAAATATATACATGGTTTTTGTTTAATAGCAAGAAGGTGCCATAATTTAAAAATATATACATGGTTTTTGTTTAATATAATTAAAAATAATGTATTATGATCATATCTCTCTGAAACTTGCCTACATTGAATTACTTTTTGATAACTGCGAAGTCAAGGCACTACGTTTATTGACATTTAAGCAAACATACTAGGGTGACACTCCTTCTGCGTTCAAGCTATAGTGACACTCCATAATTGATGTATGCATTCATAGTCATCAAGCGTATTGGGAATAAAAATAATGCATAATAATGTAGATTAGAGACCCTCTGAAAATAAAGTGTTTACCCTTATAAAGAATTTTATAATATTATTATTATTATAA
This sequence comes from Gigantopelta aegis, assembly GCF_016097555.1. Classification (NCBI taxonomy): domain Eukaryota; kingdom Metazoa; phylum Mollusca; class Gastropoda; order Neomphalida; family Peltospiridae; genus Gigantopelta; species Gigantopelta aegis. The sequence goes on along the minus strand of NC_054707.1, from coordinate 60,422,970 downwards.
GGCAATACAATTTTTATTCCTAATACACTGCATTTGATATTGACAATACCAAAAAACACTCTGGTAATAACCTTTATATCTCACTCAAACTTGCATATCTTGAAATGTAATATCAATAGTTTTTATATTGTGATATCTCTCTCAAACTTGAATAACTTGGGATGCCTTTAAATGTAAAGTAAAAATGTTACTTCACATGTATGTTTGCCAAATAATCTGGACATGAATTGCAATGTAGTAAAAATATACCAAACATGGAATTCCTGAATAATCTACATATATGGTCATATTCAGTAGCCTGTTATCTCAAAGGGGAATAACCTGGTTATTTTGAATTGCAGTCATTATTTAAAAATAGCATTTCTTTAAATACTTGTTACATTGTGATGTAGTGGAAATATTATACTGGTATCAAATAAGTATTTTATTTCAGCATATTTGTAGTTATTGATTATTATTTGATTATTATTTAGTTATACAATCATGCAGTCTGTTGTGTTATAAATTTTTACTAATTAAATTATCATACATTTATTTAGATATTAACAGATATTGTTCATATTAATTTTAATAGTTTTTATATTTACAATGCATATTTAATTATATTTTGTTGGTGCACAATAATATTATTTAATAAATATATTTTGATTTTAATACCACCATATTTGTTGTTATATTTGTTAATAAATTAGCCCCCACCAAATTGTCATTAAACACGGTATATCAATGAACCATCTTTGTTAAAATAAAATAGGTTTTGAATATATTAGTCAATCTCCAAAGAAAAAAAGGTCACAGTGATCTGATCACAACAGAAGAATGTTGTTCACAACAGCAACCTAACAGTGTTTAATTCTTATTGTTGGTGCCAACAAATGCACATTTCCAAGATGGTTACAATATTTGTAAATTTTGAAAACTATGAGTTAAAAAAAAAAGCTTTGAGAACTAGGGCGAGTGAATTACATGAAAAATTGCTGTTTTTTTGTAACGGTTCATGAATTATCTGTTGGTAGCTATTAGTGTCTCTAGTAATGTCAAGGTCCTTCCATGTTAAGAGTATTTCCCTGTATATATTCGGCATTGAGATGAAATTAGCTTTTTTATTTATAATTTTACATTTTAGAACATGTCTTTCAATATTTAAGTTTTTGTATTGGCCTAAAAAGTGATCCGCTAAAGATTTTTTGGTAGGAAAAACCTATGATGCAACAGCAGGTTTCCTCTCTCTCTTGCGTTAATAACCATATGGTAGACATCAAATCGTCGTAGTTTAAAATGTACTGAGTTGTCATTAAATAAATCTGTCTTTTTACTGGTTTCACCGACTATAGCTTACATGAATCATAATGTCAGCATTGGTGCAGATAAAAAATATCTGTCAAGTCACAGGGCTCCTTCAGTTATAAATAGTAATGTCTTGCATAATTAAATGCCATCATTTTCTATCCAGGACTGTTGGCCACAATGAAAATGTCTTCACATTTTAGACTTTGAAAACCAGTAAAATTCCTGAAAAGAGAGAGAAAAAATACCATTATCTACATATATTTATAAATTAATAAATGTTTAGAAACACATAATGATTAAATATTTCCTAACTTCTTTTTACATATAGATATTTTTAATGCATAATCTTTGACTGTCCAATACTAAATGTGTACACTTTATTTGACCCATGTATTTGCCTTGCACCAAATCAAGGACTTTTATGTCAAAGTTTGAAGTGCACCATGAAATATTTACAGTGTAAAAACAACTGTACCGTGGCTTGGTAACATGTGGTAGTCTTTGGTTGCACAAATACTATTATCTATTACCTACTCCCAATAAAGGGCTGGATCTAGCTCAGTGAGTAGCGTGCTCGCCTGAGAGGGTTTAGTTGTAGGATGGAACTTCCTTGTTGGACACAATCTCTGATAGATTTTAAAAAATCCCAACCAGTGCCACATGACTGATATATCAAAGGTGTATGTGCAGTCCTGTCTGTGGTAAAATGCATATAAAAGATCCATTGCTGATAATGGCATAAATGTCTCAGATTTCCTCTAAGACAGTATGTCAGAATTATCAAATATTTAATCAATGTGCTCTAGTGGTGTGATTAAACAAAATAGACTTTAAATGTTTCCCAATAAATTAATATTATTTTATTTAGTGTTCAGATGTACACTAGAGGTTGAAATTAGTATTAAAAAAAGTATCTTAAATCTATGTTGTTTACTGTAAACAAACAGACTTGTCCTAGTCAATTAAACTAATTTTATTTTCCAGCTACATTTTTTCTCCTCTATTTTTCTGTTTAAATGAAAACAAAAGGTCTAATATGATGTTTACATCGAACACCCATGTGACCAAGTAAAAAGTGCCATTTAACAGGCATCTGGTTTAGATAGATTCTGTTGTGTACTGATATTTAAAATGGGACCATGAAAAACATCTAGTTTTGAGGAAATGTCAGTTGACAGAGGGTCCAGTTTAGAGGGGATTTCCCTGTATTTAAGTATTTGACTTTTGTATCCAGAGGGTCTAGTTTAGAGGGGATTTCCCTGTATTTAAGTATTTGACTTTTGTATCCAGAGGGTCCAGTTTAGAGGGGATTTCCCTGTATTTAAGTATTGACTTTTGTATCCAGAGGGTCCGGTTTAGAAGGGATTTCACTGTATTTAAGTATTTCACTGTATTTAAGTATCTGACTTTTGTTTCCAGAGGGTCCAGTTTAGAGAGGATTTCACTGTATTTAAGTATTTGACTTTTGTTTCCAGAGGGTCCAGTTTAGAGGGGATTTCACTGTATTTAAGTATTTGACTTTTGTATCCAGAGGGTCCAGTTTAGAGAGGATTTCACTGTATTTATGTATTTGACTTTTGTATCCAGAGGGTCCAGTTTAGAGAGGATTTCACTGTATTTATGTATTTGACTTTTGTTTCCAGAGGGTCCAGTTTAGAGAGGATTTCACTGTATTTAAGTATTTGACTTTGGTATCCAGAGGGTCCAGTTTAGAGGGGATTTCACTGTATATAAAGTATTTGACTTTGGTATCCAGAGGGTCCAGTTCAGCGAGGATTTCACTGTATATAAGTATTTGACTTTGGTATCCAGAGGGTCCGGTTTAGAGAGGATTTCACTGTATTTAAGTATTTGACTTTTGTTTCCAGAGGGTCCAGTTTAGAGAGGATTTCACTGTATTTAAGTATTTGACTTTTGTTTCCAGAGGGTCCGGTTTAGAGGGGATTTCACTGTATTTAAGTATTTGACTTTGGTATCCAGAGGGTCCGGTTTAGAGAGGATTTCACTGTATTTAAGTATTTCACTGTATTTAAGTATTTGACTTTTGTTTCCAGAGGGTCCAGTTTAGAGAGGATTTCACTGTATTTATGTATTTGACTTTTGTTTCCAGAGGGTCCGGTTTAGAGGGGATTTCACTGTATTTAAGTATTTGACTTTGTATCCAGAGGGTCCGGTTTAGAGGGGATTTCACTGTATTTAAGTATTTGACTTTTGTATCCAGAGGGTCCAGTTTAGAGAGGATTTCACTGTATTTATGTATTTGACTTTTGTATCCAGAGGGTCCAGTTTAGAGAGGATTTCACTGTATTTATGTATTTGACTTTTGTTTCCAGAGGGTCCAGTTTAGAGAGGATTTCACTGTATTTATGTATTTGACTTTTGTTTCCAGAGGGTCCAGTTTAGAGAGGATTTCACTGTATTTATGTATTTGACTTTGGTATCCAGAGGGTCCAGTTTAGAGGGGATTTCACTGTATATAAAGTATTTGACTTTGGTATCCAGAGGGTCCAGTTCAGCGAGGATTTCACTGTATATAAGTATTTGACTTTGGTATCCAGAGGGTCCGGTTTAGAGAGGATTTCACTGTATTTAAGTATTTGACTTTTGTTTCCAGAGGGTCCAGTTTAGAGGGGATTTCACTGTATTTAAGTATTTGACTTTTGTTTCCAGAGGGTCCGGTTTAGAGGGGATTTCACTGTATTTAAGTATTTGACTTTGGTATCCAGAGGGTCCGGTTTAGAGAGGATTTCACTGTATTTAAGTATTTCACTGTATTTAAGTATTTGACTTTTGTTTCCAGAGGGTCCGGTTTAGAGGGGATTTCACTGTATTTAAGTATTTGACTTTTGTATCCAGAGGGTCCAGTTTAGAGAGGATTTCACTGTATATAAGTATTTGACTTTTGTTTCCAGAGGGTCCGGTTTAGAGGGGATTTCACTGTATTTAAGTATTTGACTTTGGTATCCAGAGGGTCCGGTTTAGAGGGGATTTCACTGTATTTAAATATTTGACTTTGGTATCCAGAGGGTCCGGTTTAGAGAGGATTTCACTGTATTTAAGTATTTCACTGTATTTAAGTATTTGACTTTTGTTTCCAGAGGGTCCAGTTTAGAGAGGATTTCACTGTATATAAGTATTTGACTTTTGTTTCCAGAGGGTCCGGTTTAGAGAGGATTTTACTGTATTTAAGTATTTGACTTTTGTATCCAGAGGGTCCGGTTTAGAGGGGATTTCACTGTATTTAAGTATTTGACTTTTGTATCCAGAGGGTCCGGTTTAGAGGGGATTTCACTGTATTTAAGTATTTGACTTTTGTATCCAGAGGGTCCGGTTTAGAGAAGATTTCACTGTATTTAAGTATTTGACTTTTGTTTCCAGAGGGTCCAGTTTAGAGGGGATTTCACTGTATATAAGTATTTGACTTTTGTATCCAGAGGGTCCAGTTTAGAGAGGATTTCACTGTATTTATGTATTTGACTTTTGTATCCAGAGGGTCCGGTTTAGAGGGGATTTCACTGTATTTAAGTATTTGACTTTGGTATCCAGAGGGTCCGGTTTAGAGAGGATTTCACTGTATTTAAGTATTTCACTGTATTTAAGTATTTGACTTTTGTTTCCAGAGGGTCCGGTTTAGAGGGGATTTCACTGTATTTAAGTATTTGACTTTGGTATCCAGAGGGTCCGGTTTAGAGAGGATTTCACTGTATTTAAGTATTTCACTGTATTTAAGTATTTGACTTTTGTTTCCAGAGGGTCCGGTTTAGAGGGGATTTCACTGTATTTAAGTATTTGACTTTTGTATCCAGAGGGTCCAGTTTAGAGAGGATTTCACTGTATATAAGTATTTGACTTTTGTTTCCAGAGGGTCCGGTTTAGAGGGGATTTCACTGTATTTAAGTATTTGACTTTGGTATCCAGAGGGTCCGGTTTAGAGGGGATTTCACTGTATTTAAGTATTTGACTTTGGTATCCAGAGGGTCCGGTTTAGAGAGGATTTCACTGTATTTAAGTATTTCACTGTATTTAAGTATTTGACTTTTGTTTCCAGAGGGTCCAGTTTAGAGAGGATTTCACTGTATTTATGTATTTGACTTTTGTTTCCAGAGGGTCCGGTTTAGAGGGGATTTCACTGTATTTAAGTATTTGACTTTTATATCCAGAGGGTCCGGTTTAGAGGGGATTTCACTGTATATAAGTATTTGACTTTTTTATCCAGAGGGTCCAGTTTAGAGAGGATTTCACTGTATATAAGTATTTGACTTTTGTTTCCAGAGGGTCCGGTTTAGAGAGGATTTTACTGTATTTAAGTATTTGACTTTTGTATCCAGAGGGTCCGGTTTAGAGGGGATTTCACTGTATTTAAGTATTTGACTTTTGTATCCAGAGGGTCCGGTTTAGAGGGGATTTCACTGTATTTAAGTATTGACTTTTGTATCCAGAGGGTCTGGTTTAGAGGGGATTTCACTGTATTTAAGTATTTGACTTTTGTATCCAGAGGGTCCAGTTTAGAGAGGATTTCACTGTATTTAAGTATTTGACTTTTGTTTCCAGAGGGTCCGGTTTAGAGGGGATTTCACTGTATTTAAGTATTTGACTTTTGTATCCAGAGGGTCCGGTTTAGAGAAGATTTCACTGTATTTAAGTATTTGACTTTTGTTTCCAGAGGGTCCAGTTTAGAGGGGATTTCACTGTATTTAAGTATTTGACTTTTGTATCCAGAGGGTCCAGTTTAGAGAGGATTTCACTGTATTTATGTATTTGACTTTTGTATCCAGAGGGTCCGGTTTAGAGGGGATTTCACTGTATTTAAGTATTTGACTTTGGTATCCAGAGGGTCCGGTTTAGAGAAGATTTCACTGTATTTAAGTATTTGACTTTTGTTTCCAGAGGGTCCAGTTTAGAGGGGATTTCACTGTATATAAGTATTTGACTTTTGTATCCAGAGGGTCCAGTTTAGAGAGGATTTCACTGTATTTATGTATTTGACTTTTGTATCCAGAGGGTCCGGTTTAGAGGGGATTTCACTGTATTTAAGTATTTGACTTTGGTATCCAGAGGGTCCGGTTTAGAGAGGATTTCACTGTATTTAAGTATTTCACTGTATTTAAGTATTTGACTTTTGTTTCCAGAGGGTCCGGTTTAGAGAGGATTTCACTGTATTTATGTATTTGACTTTTGTTTCCAGAGGGTCCGGTTTAGAGAGGATTTCACTGTATTTATGTATTTGACTTTTGTTTCCAGAGGGTCCAGTTTAGAGAGGATTTCACTGTATTTATGTATTTGACTTTTGTTTCCAGAGGGTCTCCAGTTTAGAGAGGATTTCACTGTATTTAAGTATTTGACTTTTGTTTCCAGAGGGTCCAGTTTAGAGAGGATTTCACTGTATTTAAGTATTTGACTTTTGTTTCCAGAGGGTCCAGTTTAGAGAGGATTTAACTGTATTTATGTATTTGACTTTTGTTTCCAGAGGGTCCGATTTAGAGGGGATTTCACTGTATTTAAGTATTTGACTTTTATATCCAGAGGGTCCGGTTTAAAGGGGATTTCACTGTATTTAAGTATTTGACTTTTATATCCAGAGGGTCCGGTTTAAAGGGGATTTCACTGTATTTAAGTATTTGACTTTTATATCCAGAGGGTCCGGTTTAAAGGGGATTTCACTGTATTTAAGTATTTGACTTTTATATCCAGAGGGTCCGGTTTAAAGGGGATTTCACTGTATTTAAGTATTGACTTTTGTAATCTAGTAAAAGAGAATTTTAACAGTTTTAAAATCAATGCTACACTTGACATGTGTACTACCTGTGGTTTGCGTTGAGCGTGTGGGTTAATTGTGATGTTGATGATGGAACTCTGTTTCGTGTCTCTCAGTGCTGACTGCAGACTGCTGCGGATTTCCTCAACTGTCTGGGCAAAGTAGCCTCGACCCCCAAACACATCTATCAGTTTTTCATATCGGGTATTTGGTACTAAAGATGTAGGCGGGGCTCTGAAATAAAATTATGTACATGTGTAAAGGTAAAGAAACAAATGACATGGGAACATATGTTCACAGATAAAACACTGACACCTCAGCATATTTTAAAATGTGGATATATGTTACAATGTTATTGTTTCGACACCATATATATGGATATAGGAGTGAGAGAGAGAGAGAGAGAGAGAGAGAGAGAGAGGGAGGGAGGGGAGGGGAGGGAGGGAAATGAGAGACTGATTGATGCAAAATGCCTACCAGTATATGAGACAGGTCTAATTTTTTTTTTAAATCTTACTGATACTCAGTGCCCACACTAGACTATTGTGTATATTTTACAGAAAATTTATCCAATTGAACACAAAAACCTACGTCAGACTGAGGTCATTCTCCTTCATGGTCTCCCAGCTGTCCTCGTCAACGCCCATCATGATGCCGTTGTTGTTGAGGATGATGATGATGACTGGCAGTTGATATCTATAAGTTACATTGCAAAATATTACTATCATGGTGATAACTGCTATGTTAATATTAACAGTACAGTAAATAAAATATATGTATAACACACACCCCTAAACATATTACAATTTAAAACTACAAAATTAATGTGTGTGTGTAAGTCCCTCAAGCCATCAGTTCTTCCATCCATCTGTCTATATCTCCTTCCATTTGTCTATCCACCCATCCATCCATCCATGATCCATCTATTCATCCTTCGATCCATCCATCCATCCATCCAAAATTATCTGTATGTTGGTCAGAACATTTGCAAAGATTAACTCTGAACAACAGCCTAAAAAACATCTGGAGATTTCTATTTTTGATTAAAAAAATACAAAGTTCCCAAAACAATTGCTCAGTCCCATCATTCACATACTCCATTATCAGTTATCATGACATTGAGGTATATATTTACATATAAAACACTAAACCTTTGTAACGTCTCAATTTCCATTCCTGAGAAGCCAAATGCACTGTCCCCCTGCACACAGATGATTCTCTTTCCTGGCTCATGATCTCTACACCAGATGGCAGCAGCAACAGCAAAACCAAGACCAACACCCATTGTTCCAAAAGTACCAGCATCCAGTCTATAAATTAAAACAACAAATCTTTAAAATGTGCAGCGATTTTATACAATTTGTGACTGTTATACATCGATAAATTTGACAAACAATTCTTATAGAACTAAACAATCATAGAATAAAATGCAAGGGACATAATTACAAAGAGTAAGATAGTGATAGGATAAGATGAAAAGCTTTACCAAACATAATAATCCCCTTTAAGTCAGTTATTAACAGGAAATGGGCCTCCTACTGCAAGTGAATGTCAGTTATATGTGTTCATTCAGTGCATCTGTTCATCCATCCCACCATCATCAAGTAGCAATACATTTTCAGGCCTCCCAGCCACTTGTACATATTAAAATATAGGAAATATTTGCATACCAAAATATAGGAGTATTATAGGAATTTTGAGGTCAAATATAGGAGTTTTATACGAAAATTTGGACCGATTATCATGATTATAGGCATTTTACACAGATTTTTAAAGACATTTACATTACTAATGGTATGTCCTTACCATGCATATGTACACAAAATACCATCTACTACCTCAACAAACAGGATTGAAAATTAGCAGTCGCCCGGTTGCCCGTAGCGACCTTTATTGACTGTGGGCGACTATGAATTTTACAAAGGTAGTCCGTTGGGTGACCATTGATTTTAGAATCTGGTGAATATGGTACCAGGTGAAAAATTAAGGCACTGAAACTGAATTGAATGTGACAAAACACACCTCTATTGTGCTGGTGTGAATTACGGATCTGGCAATAGACAACATTATAGAACATGTTCTATATTTTGACAACGCCAGACTTACCAGACTCAACCTCAGCTTCTGAGATTTTGGTCCGATGCTTTAAAAATATATAGCCTAAAACGTATTGCAAACACATCATGTTTTTGGGGGTTTTGTTTTTTGAAGTTGTCGGATTAATAGACTGGATACGCCATAATTATTTAGTAGACCTACTTTTTGACATTATTCAATATATTAATCGTATTTAATTAGCTTATATTATTCTGGCACAAAATAAAATTTTAATATGTACTTTTAACTCACACTAACAATGAAATATTTATGTCCAGTGATCCAATGTTTGTGTGTTATGTGTATGTGTGTGTTTGTGTGTTAAGTGTGTGTGTGTGTGTGTGTGTGTTTTAAGTGGTTGTGTTAAGTGTATGTGTGTGTGTGTTAAATGTGTGTGTGTGTATGTTATGTGTGTGTATGTGTGTGTGTGTTAGTGTGTGTCTGTGTGTTAAGTGTGTGTGTGTGTTAAGTGTGTGTCTGTGTGTGTGTGTTAAGTGTGTGTCTGTGTGTGTGTTAAGTGTGTGTGTGTGTCTGTGTGTGTCTTAAGTGTGTGTCTGTGTGTGTGTGTCTGTGTGTGTGTTAAATGTGTGGTTGTGTGTGTTAAGTGTGTGTCCGTGTTAAGTGTGTGTGTGTCTGTGTGTGTGTTTGTGTGTGTGTTAAGTGTCTGTGTGTTAAGTGTCTGTGTGTGTATGTGTGTGTGTATGTATGTCTGTGTGTGTCTGTGTGTATGTATGTCCATGTGTGTCTGTGTGTGTGTGTATGTCTGTGTGTGTGTGTCTGTGTGTGTTCGTGTGTGTCTGTCTGTGTGTGTTAAGTGTCTGTGTGTGTGTGCATGTATGTGTGTGTCTGTGTGTGTGTATCTGTGTGTGCTACGTGTCTGTGTGTGTGTGTGTGTGTGTGTGTGTGTGTGTGTGTGTACATACATGTGTGTGTGTATACAGACATACAGCTGATTACCGATGCCGTGGGAAATGATTAAGCAGCATCGTCCTGCCTATGTCCATCGTGTTGGAGCCTTCGTTGATGATCAAACAATCACTGGGCAGAATCTTCTGTATCTGGATGAAAAGAAACAAAACATAAACTGTTAAGTGCTACTATCAGTATAAGTACAGGAAGCTATGCAAGTTTTAGAGATCAGTACACAATTTTAAAACATTAAACAGTAGTTGCTAATCAATTTTCAATTGACTAGACATGTCGGTAATGAAGATTTTGAAAACTAAATGCTGCCTGAAGTAAACTGTGCATGCATAACAATGTGATTCTAGGCATAAATTCTTGGCTCAGTAGGTCCATTATTGTGCTAAAACATTTTGTATATTTTAAATATGTGAGCAAAAATGATTATAATCTATTATTTGTTTTTAAAAACAATCTCCCTTGGATGATTTCAATGATTTCAAATACATGACTGCTAAGTAGTCACTTAAACCACTATGGCATATCCATTTCTTGTTTCTGTCAGGGTATTTTTAAAGCAAAACAGAAACAATTTTTAAAGTTTGGTTTTTGTTTATCGACATTACTAGAGCTCACTGATTTATTAATCATTGGCTATTGGATGTCAAACACTTGGTCATTTTGAATGGCTGGAATGAGAAATAACCCAACAGGCCCACCGACGGGGATCAATCCTAGACTGACCGTGCATCAAACGAGCGTTTTCCCACTGGGCTACGACCCGCCCTAAACAGAAAAGAAAGATATAACACATGTACAATTTGTGAATATTAAACAGGAACTTTGTGATAGTCTCATATTACAGAAGATTTCAATCTATCATCATCTGTGTGAAGATCTTACCTCGGATAAAGCTGCATAGTAGTTAAGAGGGACGCTAGTATCATCACACATGGACTGGAAATGTAGGGAATAAATAAAACACATTAAGTACAATAGAAACACAACTAATAACGCATCCAAGCCCAACACCTAATACAAGATAGCATGGATAAGTGGAGCACTTTCACAGGACAGCATATACCATGGTGTTTGAGGTAACAACCACGGAGCACTGGTTCAGAAGGTCGAAACAAAATATCACAGCCCAGGTAAGTGCTCTACCGTAGTCACACAAACAAAATATCACACCCCAGGTAAGTGCTCTACTGTAGTCACACAAACAAAATATCACAGCCCAGGTAAGTGCTCTACCGTAGTCACACAAACAAAATATCACAGCCCAGGTAAGTGCTCTACCGTAGTCACACAAACAAAATATCACAGCCCAGGTAAGTGCTCTACTGTAGTCACACAAACAAAATATCACAGCCCAGGTAAGTGCTCTACTGTAGTCATACAAACAAAATATGTAGTCTGTAAGTGCTCTACTGTAGTCATACAAACAAAATATCACAGCCCAGGTAAGTGCTCTACTGTAGTCACACAAACAAAATATCACAGCCCAGGTAAGTGCTCTACTGTAGTCATACAAACAAAATATCACAGCCCAGGTGAGTGCTCTACTGTAGTCATACAAACAAAATATCACAGCCCAGGTAAGTGCTCTACTGTAGTCAGTGCTCTACAAACAAAATATCACACCCCAGGTAAGTGCTCTACCGTAGTCACACAAACAAAATATCACAGCCCAGGTAAGTGCTCTACTGTAGTCATACAAACAAAATATCACACCCCAGGTAAGAGCTCTACCGTAGTCACACAAACAAAATATCACAGCCCAGGTAAGTGCTCTACTGTAGTCATACAAACAAAATATCACAGCCCAGGTAAGTGCTCTACTGTAGTCACACAAACAAAATATCACACCCCAGGTAAGAGCTCTACCGTAGTCACACAAACAAAATATCACAGCCCAGGTAAGTGCTCTACTGTAGTCATACAAACAAAATATCACACCCCAGGTACGTGCTCTAGCGTAGTCATACAAACAAAATATCACACCCCAGGTAAGTGCTCTAGCGTAGTCATACAAACAAAATATCACACCCCAGGTAAGTGCTCTAGCGTAGTCATACAAACAAAATATCACACCCCAGGTAAGTGCTCTACTGTAGTCATACAAACAAAATATCACACCCCAGGTAAGTGCTCTACCGTAGTCATACAAACAAAATATCACAGCCCAGGTAAGTGCTCTACTGTAGTCATACAAACAAAATATCACAGCCCAGGTAAGTGCTCTAGCGTAGTCATACAAACAAAATATCACACCCCAGGTAAGTGCTCTACTGTAGTCATACAAACAAAATATCACAGCCCAGGTACGTGCTCTAGCGTAGTCATACAAACAAAATATCACAGCCCAGGTAAGTGCTCTACTGTAGTCATACAAACAAAATATCACACCCCAGGTAAGTGCTCTAGCGTAGTCATACAAACAAAATATCACACCCCAGGTAAGTGCTCTAGCGTAGTCACACAAACAAAATATCACACCCCAGGTACGTGATCTACTGTAGTCACACAAACAAAATATCACACCCCAGGTAAGTGCTCTACTGTAGTCACACAAACAAAATATCACACCCCAGGTAAGTGCTCTAGCGTAGTCACACAAACAAAATATCACACCCCAGGTACGTGATCTACTGTAGTCACACAAACAAAATATCACACCCCAGGTACGTGATCTACTGTAGTCACACACACACACACACAAAAAAAATCTAATTTAAAGAAAGAAAGAAAGGTTTCATTTGTTGATACACTTAAAATATTTGTAAGTTTTGTGGCAGTGGACATATGATTAAGATCCATACAGATGAGAGAGGAAACCTACTGTCACCACATGGGCTGGTCTTTTCAAGTAGTTGCAAGGGATCTTTTATATACAGCATCCCACAGACAGAATAATGTATACATACGAGAGCCGTTGTTACACCAGTTGTGGAGCACGGGCTAGAATGTGAGAAATAGTCCTATGGGTCCACTGACAGTGATTGATCCTAGACAGACTGCACATCAAATGAGTCCTTTACCACTGGGCTATGTCCCACCCACAACAATTACATGCACACTAGTAAACACCTGCGTTTATCATCAGAGCCCTTTATCACTGGGCTATGTCCCACCCACAACAATTACATGCACATTAGTAAACACCTGCGTTTATCATCAGAGCCCTTTACCACTGGGCTATGTCCCACCCACAACAATTACATGCACATTAGTAAACACCTGCATTTATCATCAGAGCCCTTTACCACTGGGCTATGTCCCACCCACAACAATTACATGCACATTAGTAAACACCTGCATTTATCATCAGAGTCCTTTACCACTGGGCTATGTCCCACCCACAACAATTACATGCACATTAGTAAACACCTGCATTTATCATCAGAGTCCTTTCCCACTGGGCTATGTCCCACCCACAACAATTACATGCACATGAGTAAACACCTGCATTTATCATCAGAGCCCTTTACCACTGGGCTATGTCCCACCCATGTCCCACCTACAACAACAATTACATGCACACTAGTAAACACCTGCGTTTATCATCAGAGTCCTTTACCACTGGGCTATGTCCCACCTACAACAATTACATGCACATTAGTAAACACCTGCGTTTATCATCAGAGTCCTTTACCACTGGGCTATGTCCCACCCACATCAATTACATGCACACATTAGTAAACACCTGCGTTTATCATCAGTTATGAAGTATACATGGCTGTTTAGGAAAGTTACATGTGACTATGGCATAAATACCTTTTGTAAATTCAGCCCCAAAATTATTATTATGTATTAAGTTGTTTCACAGTTATTAGATTGTGACTCCAGTCAATTGTAATTAAAACACACATTTCACTGGTTTTAACAATGACAACAGACCTTGACCGATGCCTGATTAGAATCAATCTTTGTCCTCAATAGTTTCCACCAGGATGAATTTGAACAGGACTGAAGATGTTTCGGTCGACTTTGAACTTCTGTAACCAACTGAAAAGGATATAAATTAAATTTAATGGCCTTGGTTATTAGGCAGTCTAAAATAGTTTTGGGTATCAGTATTACACATAACAAATCCAGTGCAGATTTGGTTGTTCAAAAAGTAAACCCTCAAGGCATGCTATTATCAAATCTTTGGGAAATATAAAATATATATTCCTATAAAGAACATTAAAATTAATTTTTAAAATCAGCCTCAAAAAGCACGACTTTCATAACAGTTACTTCAACCACTAAGTTAGAAAAAACACACAAAAACCCCCATATCTAAATGTTGATCTTCAAACCTCACTTTAAGAAAAGCTACTAAAAAACAATCGGCTATTTTTCCAAGTCTGCATTTTGTAATTTTTTAAAATTATTGACACCACTAGAGCACATTTATTTACATCGGATGTCACAAGTTTGATAATTCTAACATATAGTTTTAGAGGAAACCTGCTACATTTTCCCATCTGCAGCAAGGGATCTTACAGATGACAGGACAGCTCATATCATAGCCTTTGACAGACCAGACACAGGGAGGGCACTGGTTGGGATGAAAACCCCCAGTCAAGAGAATGGGTCCACTGAGAGAATCCAATCCTATGACCTAATGACTTCATACTAAGTCTGTACACACACACCCCCCCCACACACACACACAAAGACCCCCTGACCCAAATGTTGACTTCTTTTAAGATAAAGTGTTTTTGAATCCATTAAAGCACTGTGATGCTAAAGGTTACAATCTCTTACTATTTATATATTTACAATAATTTTATTTTGCATTCCTTTTAGATCCTGGCTGAGTAAGTATTTTAACTGACTTTTCTAAATCTAGTTTTACCTGCCCTATAACACATCTGAGATCGCCAACAAGTCCGACAGCTGGTTTTACATTGTTACCTATCTCCTCTGGGCAGATGTCAATCTGAAACATACAGCGAAGGAAAGGAAGGTCTGGTTATCCACATCCCAGCAAAATAACCCAGCTATGATATGTCATTAAAATATAAATATTTAAATTAATTAATATGAATATTTAATACATTGTGAAACTACTTAAACTGTTTAATATTAAATGTATTATACTCATTAAGCACCTATATCCTGCATAATTAATTATAAATATTTAATATGTTGTAAAAAAAAAATTACTCAATGTAGTCTCATTAAATATTTGTATCATGTATAATTAATTCGGAATATTTAATACATAGTCCAAAAATTTCAATAGTTGATTTAATGTAGACGTACGTATCAAGCACCTATATATCATGCATGATATGTCATTAAAATATAAATATTTAAATTAATTAATATGAATATTTAATACATTATGAACATATTTTTACAATTTAATTTAATATGTAATGTGTACTCTTTAAGCACCTGTATAATATATATATATATATTTTTAAAATATTTATTTTCCCCCGTCCATTCTGACCATGTCAAGGTTGGCACCTGTATAAATCTGACGCCTTTGCTGAATCTCGGTGGCCGTCCAAAGTGAAGTATCCAGTTGAGGCGAGCTCCAAGTAAAAGCACAACATCTGCTTCTGCAAGGGCTCTGAAAATCACCAATCACTGCTGAACCGAAATTTGTTTTGTTTAACGACACCACTAGAGCACATTGATTTATTAATCATCGGCTACTGGATGTCAAACATTTGGTAATTTTGACATTTAGTCTTAGAGAGGAAACCTGCTACATGTTTCCATTAGTAGCAAGGGATCTTTTATATGCACCATCCCACAGACAGGATAGCACATACCACAGCCTTTGATATACCAGTCATGTTGCACTGGCCCACTGCTGAACAACTCACTCAACTAAAATACTTACACTAAACTATTGCCCATCCTAACCAGTGCCCACCCTAGGACTGGTATCTCAAATATTGTTGTATGTGCTGTCCTGTCTGTGGAAATGTGCAAATAAAAGAAGCCTTGCTGTTAATGGAAATATGTAGATGGTTTCCTCTAAGACTATGTATCTAAAATGACCAAATGTTTGACAAATAAATGATGCCTTTGACGTCTAATAGCCAATGATTGATCATTCAATGTTCTCCAGTGGTGTTGTTAAGCAATCTTTTATATTAAACTTAAATAAAATGTTAAATTGGAAGTATAATAAGAGTACCAGTGATTAACTGAAACCCGCTGTCACCACTTCATGGGCTACTCTTTTCGATTAGCAGCAAGGGATCTTTTATATGCACCATCCCACAGACAGGGTAGTACATACCACAGCTTTTGATATACCAGTCGTGGTGCACTGGCTGGAATGAGAAATAGCCCAATGGGTCCACTGACGGGGATCAATCCCAAACCGACCGTGCATTGAGCGAGTGCTTTACCATTGGGCTACGTCTCGTCCACAACTTGTCAAAGACAAGAGTATAAAAATCATTATGTTCAGTCTTGATTCTAAATTCATGTAGTTTTGTTGGCACAAACCAGTCTTTGATATGTAACTGGAACAGGAAATAAACAGTAATTAAAACCCAGTCCCAGAATTCACCTGGTTCTGGCGGGCGAGACACAGAACTGGTGACTGTCTGGGATCACACCTTTACCCATCGGGGTTGGCAGGAACGGCAATCGGCACAGGGACACTAACTGGTTGGTTACTTCTTCAGCTCTGGCATAGGCAGCCCCTAAATCAGAAAGATATTTATCATAAATGTGTTCAATTTGAAAACTAGAGCTCACTGAGTTATTAATCATCGGCTATTGGATGTCTAACATTTGGTAAGGAAGGAAGGAAGTGTTTTATTTAACAACGCACTCAACGCATCTTATCTACGGTTATATGGCATCGGATATATGGTTAAGGACCACACATATATTGAGAGAGGAAACCCACTGTGGCCACTTCATGTGCTACTCTTTTCAATTAGCAGCAAGGGGTCTTTTATATGTACCATCCCACAGACAGGATAGTACATACCACAGCCTTTGTTACATCAGTTGTGAAGCACTGGCTGCAATGAGAAATAGCCCAATGGGCCCACCGACGGGAATCGATCCTAGATCGATCGCGCATCAGACGAGCGCTGTACCACTGAGCTACATCGCGCCCAACATTGAGTAAATCTAACACGTAGTCTTCAGAGGAAACCTGCTATATTTTTCTATTAGCAGCAAAAGGTCTTTTAAATGCACTTTCCCACAGACAAGACAGCACATATCTGTCATTGGGCACTGGATGAAAAGGGGGAAAAAACTACAATCAGAGAATAACAGGTGTAGAGGAATAATAAAACTGCCTGTCAGTCCCATGTAGTGTCATCAATACCTACAGTGTGAGGGGAAAAGAAAGGAATATATATATATTGTTTTATATATACATGTTCATATAAACTGTAACATAATAAAAGGTGATAATATTATATTCCAATTACAGTGTATCAGGGTGGTGTTATTTGTATATTTTTATCTTGAACCATGAACGCAAAACAGTATAAACATAAACGTGAAAAACCCCCATCAAATTGCATACAGGCATGGATAAATGTTGTCAAAACATCACCTTTTATAGATGCAATTTTTCGTTTTCATCAAACATAGAAAGTTTTAAAGAAACTATATGATCATTTTGTTCAATATACTATGATTCCCTATGCAAATATCAAAGATTATTAGACAATTCTAAAATGTTAAATGGGCATTTTTCATTTGATTACCGGTAGTTAAAGTTTGCTTTGTTTAATGACACCACTAGACCGCAATGATTTATTAATCATCGGCTATTGGATTTCAAACATATGGTAATTCTGACATATTATATAGTCTTAGAGAGGAAACCCGCTACATTTTCCATTAGTAGCAAGGGATCTGTTATATGCACCATCCCACAGATAGGATAGCATATACCACAGCCTTTCATATACCATTCGTGGTGGTGTGGCTGGAATGAGAAATAGCCCAATGGGCCCACTGCCAGGGATCGATCCTCGACCGACCGCACATCAAGCAAGCACTTTACCACTGGGGTATGTCCCACCCTTTCATTTGATTAGCTACTGTTGCTAATAAATACATTTGAAAACAAAATGTCCTCTATACCAGGTGTTCCATCAATAAGTCTCTAAATATGATATACTGACAGAAAGAAATAAGGGAACACATTGAATTGTAGACCAAATTTAATTCATTATAAAGTTGTAATGTGGGATTGAATGTTTGTTGTGTTGAATGTGTTGCCTATATGTTCCCAGTCAACTTCGGAAAATATTAATTGATTTTTGATGCAGTCATTATTTCTTATTGCTATCTGTGTGATCCTTTATTTCTTTCCATCAGTATATTTTACCTTTTCCTATTACAACTAATGGTCTCTGTGCCGACAACAGAATATCAACAGCTTCCTTCACATCCTTGGGGTCAGCTAGAATTCTAGGCGGAGGTGGGCAGTATGGAACATCTCTTTAGAAATACAGGTATTCAAATTGATACTATTACATGCTGTGACGTTAGGACGCAAATTATGTTAAGTATTTTAACGTATATGGCTAATTTATTTACATACTTTCTATTACATTTGTGACGTGCTGGTGGCAATGTAAAAATAATAATCTAATGTTGCAATGGGGGTGTTACTTGTAATGTCCTCGCATTGCTCAACATCAGACACCAACATAGGACAAAAATATGGACTGAAACTTTGGTGTGTAATGATTTACTTAAAATAAATTTAAAAAATAAATTTTTTTTTTTTTTTTTACCTTTATTTTTACTGTTGCATGTACGTATTACCAGTTTAAAATTCAGATTAGTTTTATATTAAAATTAAATACCCAAAAAGTTAAAAGTAAAATTATATTTTTATTTTACTGTTATTACCAGATTGAGACTCAAATTGGATTTCTATGGCATTTTTAAATGCATCAATTAGAATTAAGATCGGTCAAAGTACATAAAATGTCTATTTCATCATGAAATGTATCCAATGGAAAATAATGTTATATTTTAGATATATCAGAATACCTGATTGAACTGACGGGTACTGTTCCTGTTACCATCTCAGCACTAAGGTCTATGTAACATGCACCAGGACGTCCATATATGCTTTGTCGAACTGCCTGAAATAAATCAATAAATTTATATATATATATATATATATATATATATATATACACACATACATACATACATACATATATATATATACATACATACATATATATATATACATATACACGTATATATATATATACATATACATATACACGTATACATATATACGTATATATATATATATATATATATATATATATATATATATATATATATATATATACACATATATATATACACATATATATATATATATATATATATATATATATACATACATATATTTAACATATATCTTACATTTTCAGTGCAATCAAAGTATGTGATATTTTTCAGAATTTTTTGACAACTTTGCAAATTAGATGTAAATTAGTCGAGGTCTCGGCACTAAGTTTATTGACATTTAAGCAAACGTACTTGGGTGACACTCCATGATTGACGTATGCATTCATAGTCATGAAATAAAAACATTTCAATGGCAATTTGACACAGAAAACAAAAAACATCATTCAAGTTTGACGTCATTTCCATTCAAAAATACACCGCGCCACATATTCTTACGTCATTTGAATATCTAGTAATGTCGGACTAGAATTAAAGTTGCATGTACAGTTTTCAAAAACATGTTGTATTAAGCTTGAGCTTATATGATAAAGAGATTATTACCCTCGTGTATTTCGGTATCGTCAATATCATATACTAGGAATAAAAATAATCAATTATTAGGAATAAAAATAATCAATTTTTATTCCTAATATATGATATTGACGATACCAAAATACACGAGGGTAATAACCTACCTACCTACCTCTCTCTCTCTGTCTCTCTCTCTCTCTATATATATATATATTCTACATACATACATGTATATATATATATGTATGTAGAAAAGAAAGGACTATTTATGTAACAACACCTTAGTACATTCTAAACAATGGCTATTTGTGATCTAATTCATGTTATTCTGATACCTGTTCTAGAGAATGAGGCAAACCTCCCTGCCACCACATAGAATACCCCTACAGAAAAAACAAGAAGATATATTTGATTTAAAAAAGAAAAAAACGAGAAGATATATTTTATCATTATTTTACCACTGACAGGACAACACACACCATAGCTCTTCGGTGTACCAGTTGTGGGACACTAGTTGGGTTGGGGAATACAAACCCCTGAGTCCACTGAAGGCAATAGAAACTATAACCCATCAGTCCCATAGATAAAAACTGCTCCATTCATCCCAGATAGAAATTAACCACCTTCATCTTGTACTACTACTCTACTGTTTGATTTCCTTCTAATAGGATCTATTGCCAGTACTACATATCTAATCACAATCAAGAATTACTGGAAGTGGTAAAGCGCTCGCTTGATGGGCGGTCGATTTGGGAACGATCCTCGTTGGGGGGCCCATTAGGCTATTTCTCATTCCAGCCAGTGCACCACTGATATATCAAAGGCTGTGGTCTGTGCTTTTTATTTTGTGCAGTGATTGCATGTATTTATACACTCCTTGTACTCAAGCAGATGTTGTTTTTTTGTAGTAGAATATAAAAAAAGTGTAATTTACTAGTTTAATTTTTTTTTTATTAAACTCTAACCTTTTCAATGAAGAATGGAATTTGTTCTATGCTGCTTGGTCTTGCAGAAAACTTGCTGTATTTTTGTGCAAATGAAACCTGAAATAAGAATAACCAAATAACCAAAAGAAGTTTGTTTAAAGTACAAATGTGATAACACCCTCAAATTTTATCAGCTATTCAATTCTACAAAGTTAACAACCACAAAGAAATTAAGTATGTTCCTCAATGCTATCAACACCGTTTTTAAAAACATGTATAGGTTATAATTATATCCAGTGTATTATTATGTTATATGTATCACATCTAGAATACACTGCTGTCTTTAAAATTATTCTTATATGATAATTATACCCATTTATGTATTATTACTATTATTATATACCATATAGAGAATACTACATGACTTTCAGTTTAGTACCATTTTTATGAACAAGTACATCAGAAAATGTTATCTAGCGAGTGAAATGTGACGTACGATTTTGTTATTAAACACCGATATCTCTCACAGGTATGTAATAAAATTAATTATTATATAACATAATTTGTTAATACATGTAGTACACTGCAGCTGTCAATATCAATGTCTGTAAACCACCTCAATGTATCACCGTTTGGTGATAAAGTTCTGTTCTGTTGTATACTGAAAAATCCTTTCAATAAAACTGTTGTTGTTGTTTATATTTATTTTCATGCTGACATCCAATTGAAGTTCAAGCACGCTATCCTGGGCACACACCTCAGCTATCTGGGCTGTCTGTCCAGGACAGTGGTTAGAGGTTAGTTGTTACCAAGATTTCCCGTATTTACCTTGGAGAAGATAAAGTTTTATCTGAAATTAGGACCAAGGCTTAAATTAAGAAGTTGAAAAAAAAAAACCCATTATATTATCGGTCCATAACAACCTTAGTCACAGGCAAAACTTGTTTCAATGTCAGAGGAGGGGGAAGTTATTAATTTGACTTCTAAGATGGGGCAATGCATTCTAGCCACCCCATTTTGTAGTCGAGGAAAAAGGAAAGAGGGGAGTGCTTCTGACACCTATCAATATAACTGTTTGTGTGATGGTATTTTAAATGTGCAATTTATGTTTAAATTAGCTAAGAATTCTTGGCGAAGCGAGTGCCAGCACATTAGGGCCTACAATTTTTTATATTATCATGTTATTTAATTAAGTAAATAGTATTTGAAATATCAATTAATTTGAAGGTGTTTTCTTTTTATTATTATTATGTTTATTATTATTATTTTATTTTTTTAATCACAGTTTAATGTAAAGATAACAAAATAATACATCTACAACTACGATATGCATCTTTAACTCTAGTACACTTAACATTAAGTTTGTTGTTACAAAGTTTCTCCTATTTACTATTTAATATTAAATACGATATAATTTTTCTAGATTCCGACTGTAAAATATTATATTTGAATTACAGTACAATTTTCCAGCCTGAAGTTCGATCGCTTAACCACTAAACGACTGAGGCCCGTCAAATAAAATGTACTAGTATATTCATTTCAATTCCACTAATTTTCGTGCTTATATCCAATTAAGGTTCAAGCATACTGTCCTGGACACACACCTCAGTTATCTGGGCTGTCTGTTCGGGACAGTGGGTTAGTTGGTTAGTGAGAGAGAAGAGGGTGTAGTGGCCTTACACCTACCCACTGAGCCCTTTAGAACTCTCTCTGGGTTGGAGCCGGTACCGGGCTGCAAACCCAGTACCTACCAGCCTGTAGTCCGATGGCTTAACCACTGCACCACCGAAGCCAGTGCACTAGTATGTATACAGTGAAGAAATGATATACTTGAGGATATTCTTGAAAGCCTCCCATTGACTCATGATCTCTGTCACATGACCCACCAATAACAATCAGAGGCCTGAAAAACAAGAAAGGAACACAACTAGGAATTAACATGTGGGAAAAGTGAATTATTTCCCCCTACCTTGCATACATAATTCAGTTTCCAAAAATATAGGGCCGAATTTACAAAGCCTGTTTAAGACTTACACGCGTGTAACTACGTACATTTACAATGCTTAAACACCTGTGTCTAAGATAAACAGGCTTCATAAATTCGGCCCATCATGTTTACTGTTAATACTTTCAAATTCCCCAAGGTTAACTTGATGAGCACAGAACCACTTGGTCCGTTTTAAACACCTCAACCTTTACGATCACTATTAATCAATAGAAATATTGGTGTTAATTAGTTTAAATATAATATTGGCTAACATTTGGAAAGGCTAACTCTGTAACTGTTCCACGACACATCAGCACATTTTGAACTATGGCTATTTGATGTCTAACATATAAGCTTTTTAAATACTTGGTCTAGAGTAAGACAGGAAACTGGCAGCCACGGCATTGTAGGCAGGGTTTTTGCCAGAGAAGACCGAGGGTAAAATTATGTACCCTAAAACCTAGGAAATTAACGGATATATATTTTTAAAATTATTTTTATAGATTATAACAGTAAGAGAATTTCTGTTTAAAATTTATCAACGCACATGAAATGCTGTGTCCAATTAAAAAAAATTCCCTACCACATTGTAGGCAGGATACTTGCCAGAGAAGACAATTAAATGGTAAACATTGTGTACCCTAAAATATTGGAAATTTAAATCTGTCAAAGTACATAAAAACAGTGTTCAATTTCAGAACATTTCCAACCCATAACTACCTAGTAGGGGCACTTACGGTCGGTTTAGTTTTTATTACGTACCCTCAAATTATTTTCTGGCAGAAAGCCTTGTAGGTTATTCCCACTGAACAACATCAATAGTAAGAGATATTTTATATGCACATTCCCAAAGACAGGAAAGCACCTACCATGGCCCATACTATGGCGCACCAATTTGAAGAGGAAAAAACACAAATGAGTGATAAATCCTTTGACCAACTGCAAGACTTATGCAATAATTCAGGTCTAGCTCTGGCATTCACCAAATTCGCCAATTTTTGAAAGCAGTTGGCGAATTTTAGTTTAATTTGGCAAAATAATTTCATGTAATAATTGACATTTTAAAGAAAACAACTGTTGATTTCTGCAATTTTTGAAGTTTAATAGACAATTTGGCAAATTGTTTGGCAAATTGTTTTGCTCACTCAGAGCTAGCCCTGCAATTCCACAGAGCTACAAGTTACATCCCACCCCATTTAATATTTTATGATTTCTTTTAAAATTATACTTTACATGATTATTATAAGAAAGTTATATGAAGCACACATAAAACCAGATACCAGCAGTTTTCCATGGCGTTGGCCATGCCAGCAAATGCATGAACCAGACCAGGACCGGACACCACCAGGCAGACGGCAGGGCTGAAAACAACACAAAATGAAGGAGTATTTGGGTTTTTTTTACCAGGTAATAAAATTTTAACACAGTTTAAACTATGGTTATTTTGACACTTGGTTGAGCAAGTAAGGAAAGACAGACAGGAAAAATGTTGCCATCCAAATAGGCTATTTCTATTAAATAGCAGCTCACTTCCCTTTTATATATATCATCAGAGCATGTATTATGGCATGGTATGGGGTTAGGTCAGGTCATAGGGTTTTACGTGCACATTCAGAACAAGCTGTTGTAGCACACGCCTGTCAATTTCAGACACATGGTATGGGTATTGAAGCTCTATCTTTATATAACATGCAGAACGTTTCTTGATGGAAGTATTTTTTATTGATGAAAATAAAGCAGTGTTTACAATTTGCCAGTTTATGGTAAGCACAAACAATTAACAATACATGTACCATGTAACTAAATGTACTATTTTCTTTAAGGCACTTTTTTTTTTTTACCATGTACATAAACATCCCTGTATCTCCAAAGCGACTATAGTCCTCCTACAAAAATATTTTTGTAAATAATATCAAATTGGTTTGCTGTAAGAAGAAAAGCTAAAGTGTTTTGAAAATAACAAAACCCCACCTATTTTTGTGTGTAATTAAGAAAACAATCGGCTTAGAAATAATAACTTGTAGTAAATTCCATAATACAATAAAAGGAGTTCTTTGTGGACCATAGATAGTTGGCCTCTTAAGACCAGTGACTGCTTATTAAACGTAACTGACTGATAAGGTTTAAATTCAGTTAATTTAAGGCATGTATTAAAACCAGCAATTAAATTCATCCACAACATGCAGCAGAATTACTCAAAATGTGTTTTTGAAACATAGAAATTCGATTGAGGACTTTACATTTTAAGAATACAAATATGACTGTAAGTTGACCCCATCTATCACTAAACAGAAAAGATAACAGTGGATGGTCATTCCCATCACCAAATAAAAACAATGACAATGGATGTCCTCTCCCATCACTAAACAGACAAGATAACAGTGGATGATCATTCCCATCACCAAATTTAAAAAATGACAGAGTATATTCAAACCCATCACTAAATGAAAACCATGACAATGGATGTCCTCTCCCATCACTAAACAGAAACTATATAACAGCAGTGTCCTTACCGTCCTGTGAGATACCCAATCGCAGATGCTCCATACGAAGCCTGAAACACATTACACATGTTACATAACCAGTACGAAACACTTCATAATCAAACAGGACAACATAGATAACAAGCATTCTGAAAGTACTGCTAAACCAATACATGTACATGTCCCCTACTGTACCCAACAAAATTTCATCTGAATATCTTCAGGCTTTATTACAAAAAAGTCCAGAAAACAAATTTCCATATCTCCAAGTTCAAGGGCAATAACTCTGTCAAAATGTTTAATCATCAGGAAAGTTGAAAAAAAAAAAAAAAAAAATTAGATTAATATACTGTTAATTTCTTTCTTGCATTTTTTCTCCATGTCAAAGTTTGAGAGAGAAATTACTTTGCACTATAATTTGGACCTCACATGAAGTATCTGTAAATACCTGGTATATGTAAAATTACAGGCTTTGTAAATTCGGCCCAAAATTTTAATTCAGTAAAATATTATAAATGAATAAATGTTTAATAACACCCCAGCACTAAAATACACATCAGCTATTGGGTGTCAGAGCAAAATCCGGGCAAAAAATTTGAATCTTTCAGACAACCAATATGTCGTTTGTGTGATTTTAGTGTTTACAAAAATGATTTTCTTTAGTAGTTCAGATACAAATAAAAATATTAATGGGCCATGGTAATCAAATGAGAATCTAATATGAATGATTTTCATAGCTTTTCTCCACCAAATTTCCTATCATAAATACAACCCCCCCCCCCCAAAAAAAAAAACCCCAACCCAACAACAAACAATTGTATGCTAGGACGAACTTAAAAGCTGCCATTTACATTTCAGCTCACTACCCCATCAGTTCTTTTACAGGGGAGTACTTGGCACCAAACAATCGTCTGATGAGACAATAATAGACAGGGATTTCCCAGAGCCCCCCCCCCGATCCACCTCTGCAGAACAATTGAGCTTAATGCTTTCGGGTCTAAACGGAAAGTACAAAAATTATGCGAATCCTATCCATACATTTCTTGTCATCCTAATGTTTCGTAGTACATGTAGTTAAATATAGATTTTTGTCTTCAATAAATTCATAGGTATCAAGTTATTTTTCTTCCATAATTTTAAATTATTAAGTCATCGGAAATTCTGAATGTTGTTATCCCTAAAGTGTTTTACATTTAAAATATATTTAAGATAAGATATATTGTTTAAAAAATAAACAAAAGTTGGATATGTGTTTTTTGTTGGAGGGAAAAACGGAACTCTAACTATGATTGAAACTCAGGACAGTCCCTTTAATTTCCGAACAGCATATGATTTTGTGCACCTAGCAAAATTATCAAAGGGAACGTACGTGCAACTATCATACTACGTTACTAAAACAATTTTGAGACTTCTACAGACGGTGCCAACTTTGTATCACTGCGGTGCAGAATTTGTATTGACTGTGATGCTGATTACAAATAGATACTTGTATCTTTCTCACACCTGCAATGTAGGCCTGTTCTCTTATTATTTTAGTCTAAAAACAGTGATAAAATTAGACAACACATCTTTTTAGATTTTCTGACGAATGATTACCGCTTTTGCACGAATGATCTATCGTTTATGTTGACATTGGTTTTGCATAACCGACAGATGAACAACAAAATGGTTCGTGTTAAATTTTATGCAATGAAAATATAGTAAAATATTAGTGATATGACAACAACTTCCTAAAATGGACCAGTGAGAACACTGTGAATAATTATACAGGATTAAATTCCTCTTTATTTTAAACCACATGGAAAATCTGAATGTAAAATCTTGAGATTATTTCAACTATTAAGTAAGTTGTATTCTGCAGTAGGAAATGATGTTACATGTATATGAGGAGGGGTGAGACAGCAACATAAAAACAAAACTTACAGCCTGCTCATTTCTCATGGCAATGAACTTGATGCCCTCGGTTTGGGCGGCCATTCCAACCTCTATGATTGGAACGCCAACAATACCAAACATATACTCTATTCCCTGAAACATAAAGCACACACTGTTAGCACATGTACTCTATTCCCTGAAACATAAAACATACACTGTTAGCATGTGTACTCTATTCCCTGAAACATAAAACATACACTGTTAGCACATGTACTCTATTCCCTGAAACATAAAACATACACTGTTAGCACGTGTACTCTATTCCCTGAAACATAAAACATACACTGTTAGCACGTGTACTCTATTCCCTGAAACATAAAACATACACTGTTAGCACATGTACTCTATTCCCTGAAACATAAAATATTCACTGTTAGCACGTGTACTCTATTCCCTGAAACATAAAACATACACTGTTAGCACGTGTACTCTATTCCCTGAAACATAAAACATACACTCAGGCCTTAGATCTCATTAAAAAAAAAAACCTCTATCTGAACTCACCAAGGTCCTTTTTTAGTGCAGACATGATAATAATTTAGCTTGTAAACAGTTGTACATATTAACAAATTGAAGAAAAGCATTTCACATTATTTTAATCTAATTACAGCTTCACATTCTATTGATTTTGAGGTGAAATGTTTTGAGGTTGGCATGTTTGTACTTAATTTGGGCGTGGCTATTTTGGGCACATTCTTTATCACCTCAGGTTTGGTGCAATCTAAAGCCCTGACACTGTTAGCACATGCACTATTCCCTAAAAAAATAAAACATACACTGTTACCACTTGGTGTTCAGCCTAATTCACTAAACTCTCGCAACTTTGCGATCTCACAGTGCAATGCTAAAAGACTTGCAAAGAGGATGCTTTGTTGTCTAGCAGAGCCTAAGAGAACTTTGTGAATTAGTCCCATTTGTATAACCTCAGCTAATGAGGGTTGGTTATCTACACAGAGGTTGTATTTTGGGGTAAAAGCCCAGTGTAAGACCTCCACACCTCATCTAAACTTTCTTGAGTGAAACAGGGTTACATCCGGTATATAGCAATAGCATTCCATCAGTTAGAAGTGCTTTCAATATAAAAGTTAATACTATTATATGAATATATTTTTACATGAACTCATGTAGCATACAGAACTTGATTGCTTCCACATGTACTACAACTAAAACATCATATAAACACTACAAAACTAATTTTGTTTGTCCAAGTGACATAGTTGTTGATTTTGTTTGTTTTATACTTATTTCTGTGCTTATATCCAAATAAGGTTCAAGCATGCTGTCCTGGGCACACACCTCAGCAGTCTGGGATGACAGAGGATCAGTGGTAAGTGAGATAGGCCTTAGAACAACTTTTACGTCTCCCATTAGAATTAAATGTGATTTGCCGTGCACGAGTTTTTTTTTCGGTACCGACGGAAATCGTCGGTGGACGTCCATGTTTAGTATGAACACAGCCTTACACCTATCCACTGAGTTGTTAAGCTTGTTTTGGGTGGGAGCTGGTACTGAGAGGTAAACCCAGGCTTAACCACTGAGGCTGGTTGAGTGACCTATCATGGCATGACGTATACACCGTACCTAATTTGGTGTACCATAAGGCTAGTGAATTTGCACAGTGGCAGTCTCCATTTCATGGTGGCACACTCAACCTCCTTTTTTTAAAGTCAACTTTTTGTCTAGCTGAAGAAAGTTAAAGTTTGTTTTGTTCAATGACATCACTAGAACACATTGATTTATTAATAATTGGCAATTGTATGTCAAACATTTGGTAATTTTGATATAATCTTTGAGAAGAAACCTGCTATATTTTTCTATTAGTAGCAAGGGATCTATTATATGCAGCATCCCACTGACTGGATAGCACATGCCGCAGCCTTTGATATACCAGCCATCCGCATTTGCTGGAGTGAGAAATAATCCAACAGACCCGCTGATGGGATCGATCCTAAAACAATCAGGAAATATACAGGTATAGTGCGAGAACCTCACCCTAACCTTAACACTGGGAGGAGGGGGGGGGGTGGTAACGGTCGGATATTTTAGCGATGTAAAAACGGAGTGCGCACCTTTACGCTACCAGTAGCTTTTTTTTTTTTTTACGTAGGCCTACAAGGAAGGACTTTCCTTTGGCACTGTCACTAACCCTAACTCTATTTATTATAAGTATTTATAATGTTCTTTATACTTGACAGTGCCAAAGGAAAGTCCTATCCGGCTGTCAAAATAAAACCTGAGATTTCAAAGCCTTTGCCAAAATCTGTGCTCCATCCATAGTTTCCGCAATATTTTCGTCACCTTTGGCCGTCGCCATTTTGTAGATCATGTGATCGCTTAGTTTATCAAGATAAACGTCTCCGGCACGATATTGATTATTGTGATGTTTATTACTGTGCCGTAGGTCCAATCAATGTCAAAATGTAAAAAAAAAAAAAAAAACGGACCGTAGATGTTTACCTTGGTGAACTAGTTATCGCTTACAGCAATCATTGAGCATTGGTCATGTTTAGTGTTGATTGTCGTCCGTAGGCCTACGGTATATAATTACTATATCTAAAACTTAGGCCTACTCCTGCCCCGAGTCAGGCCCTTGATCACACCAGAGACCGGACTCGTGGTAGGCGTGTTCGAAATCCCTGTGGTAGGCCTACATGAGTACTGGTCTACCTATCTGAAACAAAGTATATCTGTGCATATAACAAAAATAGATATCAAAGATTCCCGCTCAAATAGTTGAAATACAACAACAATCCTATGTTTGACGTTAAATACCTTCACATCGATAATTTTCGAGCTCCCTGATAAATCTTTTTTTTTTTTTTTTTAAATCACATGTTAATGAAATACGTATTTAATCGGAACACACACACGCACGCACACATACACACACACCACCACCACCAACCCCCACACCTGATCACTCCCTACACAATCACCCACACCACACCATCACGACCACCACCCCACACACATCTCACCATCACCATCACCCACCCACACACTCACATATATACACACACACACCTCACCAATACCATCACATACACACACACACACACACAATCACACACACACACACACACACACACACACACCTCACCACCATGGGCGTCAATCCGGCTTTAAAGGTGGGGGGGGGGCGGGGGGGGGGAGACGTGTTAGTGTTGGTTTGTGTGTGTGTGTGTGCACATTAGTGGTTAAACTTGAAAAAAATTGTTTTTTTTTATTGCTGTTGTTGGTGGTGGTGGTGGTCGTGTTGTTGCTTTTGCTAAACGAAAAGGGGGGGGGGGGGGGGGGATTTATATAGATTGTCCCCCGGCGTTGAAAAGTGAGGGGGACGCGTCCCCCCTGTCCGCCACCGATCGACGCCCATGCTCACCACTACCCCCTCGCATATGATCATCACATTATTAGAGTAGCCTACAGGCACACATGTACTACAAAGAACTACGTCATGCATTATATACTCTTCAAAACAAAAAAGTAGGGGAACTCTAATAAGAATTTACAATTGCCAAAATTGTAAGGTATATTAGCTGCGGGGAATGGTTATATGATAATAGTGAATTAATTGGGCATACATTACAACCGGTAGTTCAGTATTACAGTAGGTTTTATGACCACCAAAGATCTTAAAGGACGATTGGGGTCAGAAGTGAAATTTGAAAGTTGACGGTTTGTTATCATTAAATCGCAAATTCAAACAATAAAAATGACTAAAAACAAAACAATAACACCTGTATGATCAACAGAATGAAAAAGATTGACAGAAATAATGTTTCACAGTGATTAATCGACCTTCCTGGAAATTGTCAAAATCGATAATGACACCCCACGCACGTGTACAGGGCAACTGCGTGATGCACGTGCAAACTATGGAATGTGTTTCGGTGTGTTGATAAACAGACCTGAACATTCTTTACTACGAAGTCTGTGGTCAAAACGTATGTTCGGTCTAATAGTTGATATTATCATTAATATTTCAGGTTCCCCTACTTTTTTTTGAAGAGTATATATTAAATCTTTCCAATGGTTCGCGTAAACACTATCGGAGATTCATGGTTGAATGCCATCGACAGCACGACTTTGTCGCAACATCTCTTGGGTACAAAATGCCTAGAGACATGACATGAATCAACTGCATTCAGGTTTGAATACATTATTTATCAGTGTAGTGAAGCTATACTGTCTTTTTAAAACAAATCTATAGACAGGAATAACCTGCATTCAAAACACACAGAGATTTGTTTTACATAGAAACAATTAAACTTTGTGCCTTTGAGATAAATGATTATATATGAAATTTGTTATGCGTTGGGTTTGTTTTTTGTGAATATGTAAAGAAAAACAACAATGAATAAGAATTAAATGTAATATTAGCAAAACACACACACACACACACACACACACACACACACACACACACACGCACGCACGCACGCACGCACGCACGCACACACACCAAACAAAAACAAAAACAAAACCAAAACAAAACAAAAACACCCTAGGCTTTATAGACCGGGAGCCAGGTGAGATTTAATTGTTGCGAGAGCTCCAAAAGGTCTGAGGTGGTTGAGGTGTATAGGGACCCCAACTGACTACAGAAACCCAATTCTTAAGTAAATATAGTGCGGGAGTAAATAGGGGGCCCTACTGAAATTACCCCCGAAATGGGATTTAATTGTTGTGAAAGTTCCATCCAAAATTCCTTTGCTACTTATTAGAGGACATCTCACTGAGCCCAAATCCACAACTTAAGAAAAAATATTTTGCGGGAAAGGCTACTTAAGAAAGACTCTAATTAGTGCTAATTAGGGATTTAATTGTTGTGAAAGTTCCATCCTTGGAACCAAATGTAAAATGTAGAGTATGCTCACCCGATTCAGAATTACCAATTTAAGAAAAAAAAGATTGCGGGAAAGTGCACTTAAGAAGAGGTCAAATGCTAATTAGTGCTAATTATGGATTTAATTGTTGTGAAAGTTCCATCCAAAATTCCTTTGCTATTTGGTAGAGGACATGTCACTGAGCTCAAATCCACTGCTTAAAAAAAAATATTTTGCTGGAAAGGCTACTTAAGAAAGACTAATTAGTGCTAATTAGGGATTTAATTGTTGTGAAAGTTCCATCCTTGGAACCAAATGTAAAATGTAGAGTATGCTCACCCGATTCAGAATTACCAATTTAAGAAAAAAAATATTGCGGGAAAGTGCACTTAAGAAGAGGTCAAATGCTAATTAGTGCTAATTATGGATTTAATTGTTGTGAAAGTTCCATCCAAAATTCCTTTGCTATTTGGTAGAGGACATGTCACTGAGCTCAAATCCACTGCTTAAAAAAAAATATTTTGCGGGAAAGGCTACTTAAGAAAGACTCTAATTAGTGCTAATTAGGGATTTAATTGTTGTGAAACTTCCATCCTTGAAACCAAATGTGAAATGCTCACCTGATTCAGACAAGATAATGACTTACAGCATCAATGTGAAAGGTGGGTTTTTATCTTTAGAACATGGACATGTAGTATATCAATGGATAGCTTTTGGTGAGTATTGTACAGATAAGTCAATATTATGTATGACTATGGTATACAGTCATAAAACATGTTAATAGCAATTTTTTTGCTGAGAGATGTGCGCCATCTTGTCACTGTAAAATGTTTTTTTTAGACTGCTAATTGGAGACCATCCATAAAGTGTTTTTGTTTTCAAAATTGGGGATTTTTTTTATTACCCTGCTCCATGTACACCATTTGTATATTTATCATCATTACTCCCCCCCCCCCCCCCCCCCCCCCCCCCACGCGTGTTCAGGTGTAAATTAATCTTCGATACTGAAAAGTACATCGGACACAATTAGGAGCATGGACTGCATCCATCTGACACCAATAAAATAATACATTTTGAGGTATGTACCCATCCCCATGTAATGCCCGACCCCTCCCCCTCCTTCTGGGCAAATGTACTTTATAGATGGCCCCTTTTTGCAAGGCAAAACATATTAAATATATGTTTTTTTAAAGAGTTAATAACAAATAGTTTTCGACCATGCAGCCTGTCACAATACAGCAAATACTAGTATGTCATAAAAGTGGTTACACCCCCTGTACCACCAGGATCTGCTTGTGTAACACACTGACATGTCTCTACATAATAGAAAAGCCTTAAAACATTTCAACACCATTTCTTGCAGCGACATAAATGTAATTTGTGACATGCATTAATGGCCTACAGTAGAATTGTCCACACTGACTTCTACCTCTCCTTGGGGGCAGGATCTAACTCAGTAAGTACAGCGTTCGCCTGAGATGCTTGAGTCGAAGGATTGAATCCCCTAGGTGAACCCAAGTTTTTCCTGCCTCAGCCTGTGCCCCGCGCCTGGTACCCAAAACAAAAACTTATAGCGGTTTCCTCTTAGATTATATGACCAAATGTTTGACATCCACTAGCCAGTCATTGAACAAAACAAACTTTCTATGTTACTCCAACGCAGAACCAAGAAAACTATCCATTGTGTGTATTTGGATTTTAGAATGTCCTTCACTGACAGCATCACCTACTTAAAGCAAAATGTGTCTGTATTTGACAAGAAATGTAATAAAGCCTGGAACAGTCTTCCTTCAAGACAGATGCTGTTGTTCTTTGGATTTATTATAAACTAGAAGTCATTTGAAGAAAAGATTATAGAAGCCATTCCTTCATAAATATATCATACTTGTCATTGCCCATCTTAATAAGTCTGTTCATCATATCATTGAAAGTGTGGACTTCAACGCCTCATCTATTTGCTGCTTTCTTTAAATATATTTTCCATATGTCCCAATCTGATATTTCTCAGAATTTTTTTCTGTGTATTTGGTCTATTCATGGTGTCTAAAATATTTCAACTTTTGACCAGTCTTCATAGATGACTCCAGCTCTGCTACCACCTTTCATAGAAGCATTATTCTCCTCATGCTCCTGGTCAATAGCAACAGCAGAGAATGGTTATCATGTTGCTTTTTTATTGTGAAGCACCCTGCCAAAATTCAGCATATACATCAACATTTTTATTCATTAAGTGTCGCCAAATAGTCTGCAAATGCAATGAACAGTCACCTAGTTTATGTTCTTTCAAGAAACCAATAATGATAAAATACTCTAGTATTGTATGCCAAAATGAAGTTTGCTTTTCAAATGCTTAAAGAAAGAGCATTATTTTTATTTCCAACTGCAGAACTAAAAAAACAAAATTGGGAACAGGGTTCATGATTCAGCTTCTATGATTGCAGCAGTCTTTGACTGATGAAGTATTATAAATCATACATGTCTTCTACTGCTAGGAGGGGTGGGGATGCGTCACATTAGTGACTTTTGGGAAAGGAATCTGTCGATCCTGAAGAGGCAACTCCAGCCTATATATACTAGGACATCCCCTAATTCACTGCCCATCATGAATATAGATCTGCTACCACTTTTGAAATGCGCTGCCATCTTCATATGAAACGCATCCGAAAAACACAATTAGTGATATTCACTATGACTTAATAGACATATACATTCAATACGTTTATCATTGGCATACAAAGGGTGTTCCAGGATAATTATGAATATTTGATTAGGATTCAGAATGCGAACTTCCGTTTTCACTACACACATTGAGTGATGATAGGCAGCATTACAAAAACAGGAATACAAGAGAAATGATAGTCACATTCCTCTCAGGGTGGTACTCCCTGACTGATGGTTATCGTGGAATATAGCCACAAAATAATCTCATCTACGTCAAAACCATACCATTCAAAAATTATTCCTGGTACATTGACTCATATGACCTACGAGGTTCACGCCTGCAATGTGTGCATTAGGCATATGTACTAACCAGTGTAATATGAATCCTGCGATGTTCGCAACATAATATGTAAGTCACTTTCCCCAAAGAGATATGGTGGACATATCCCTTCTCTTCTTCTTCTTCTTCTGCGTTCAAACACTGTTGGTTAGGGCTCTTAATTTAGATCAGAAATTTGTATGTTCCCGATGAATTGTGTGGTGTTGATCAGTTCACATTTGGTTTCCCATAGATTGTTTCTAAAGTGCATTGGTATTGACCAAGAGGTGTTCTTCAATAAATAGTGTTTGGTGGCATTAATTCTGATGCTGCCCTTGAAATACTAGTCTAGTATAAACTATGTTAGCTATTTAAAGAAAAAACCAAACATGAAATTGTCATTAAGCAGTAAATTACAAGATGTGTAATGGACTTATATATGTAAATCTGTGTTATTAAGTGTGTATATAGCAATAAATACTCGTATGTTCAATTCTGACACCTACATGTATACTGGCTTATGGCAGCCAAAATGACCATTTTGAAAATGGCTGCCACAACAATCACCGAATAAATCTCCAACGTTGCTATTTCAAAAATATTTCCTAAGATATGTCCTAAAATGCAAAATGGCATGTTTCTATCATCAAAGACACACGTTTGTCCTTGATGATGATGAATTGAATGATGATGTTAATATTGAGTGAAACCTTTTAGTTGAAATGCACACATAATATTTAAGGGCAGGTAATATACAATGTAGTATGCTCACTATAATACAAAATGTCGTATATTCTCTTAATTTACTTAAGAAATAGAGATAATTTAGGCATATATAAATTGTATACCGGGTAATATAAACTAAATCCGCATAGGTTTTTAGAAGGAAAAATAGAAACGTTTTAAAACTATATTTAATTAAAAATGGCTATTAACATGTTTTATGACTCTGTATACCATATTCAGACATAATATGTTTTTTTTTCTTAAATTGGTAATTCTGAATCAGGTGAGCATACTTTACATTTTAATTTGGTTTCAAGGATGAAAGTTTCACAACAATTAAATCCCTAATTAGCACTAATTAGAGTCTTTCTTAAGTAGCCTTTCCCGCAAAATATTTTTTCTTAAGAAGTGGATTTAGGCTCAGTGACATGTCCTCTACCAAATAGCAAAGGAATTTTGGATGGAACTTTCACAACAATTAAATCCCTAATTAGCACTAATAAGCATTTGACACTTCTTAAGTGCACTTTCCCGCAATATTTTTTTCTTAAATTGGTAATTCTGAATCGGGTGAGCATGCTCTACATTTTACATTTGGTTCCAAGGATAGAACTTTCACAACAATTAAATCCCTAATTAGCACTAATTAGTGTCTTTCTTAAGCAGCCTTTCCCACAAAATATTTTTTCTTAAGCAGTGGATTTGGGCTCAGTGAGATGTCCTCTACCAAATAGCAAAGGAATTTTGGATGGAACTTTCACAACAATTAAATCCCTAATTAGCATTAATTAGCACTTGACCTCTTCTTAAGTGCACTTTCCCCCGCAATATTTTTTTTCTTAAATTGGTAATTCTGAATCGGGTGAGCATACTCTACATCATTTACATTTGGTTCCAAGGATGGAACTTTCACAACAATTAAATCCCTAAATTAGCACTAATTAGAGTCTTTCTTCCTTAAGTAGCCTTTCCCGCAAAATATTTTTTCTTAAGTTGTGGATTTGGGTTCAGTGAGATGTCCTCTAATAAGTAGCAAAGGAATTTTGGATGGAACTTTCACAACAATTAAATCTATTTCGGGGGTAATTTCAGTAGGGCCCCCTATTTACTCCCGCACTATATTTACTTAAGAATTGGGTTTCTGTAGTCAGTTGGGGTCCCTATACACCTCAACCACCTCAAACCTTTCGGAACTCTCGCAACAATTAAATCTCACCTAGCTCCCGGTCTATTAAACAATTGAACAGGGCACTTATACTTTTGTCGCTCAGATTTGTAATCATGTCAAATATGCATAGGCGCACGGGCTCCCAGTTTTATAGGAGGGCAGCCTTCTTTTTGCCCGAATTAAACGAAAATGCCCGAATCTGGATAACAACATTTATTCATATTAGCATTACTGCCAAACAGGTTTATAGGGTTGCCAATGAACCACTATGCCTTTTTACATTGATTCGAACTAATATTGTGGGTAGAATGATGGGAAAACATGGTGAAAAGGTTTCAACTTAGCTCATTTTGCCCGATAACCTCTATCGTTTTTGCTCGAATACGAGGATTTGCAGCCCCCCCTCCCCTGCCCCCCCATCTCGTACGCTTGTGCAGGTCTGTCTCACTATTATCTGAACTCTTGTTTCAGGGGCGGGCTTTAGATCAATCGGTTGAGTGCTTGTTCGAGGTGCTTTCGTCGCAGGATCGAACCACCTCGGTTGATCCTTTCAACTGATTGTTTTTCTCTCGTTCCAACCAGTGCACCACAACTGGTCAAAGGCCGTGGTATGTGTTTCCTATCTGTGGGAAAGTCCATATAAAAGATTCCTTGCTGCATTAAAAACATATGCAGCGGGTTTCCTCTAAAGGCTACAGTCAGAAATACCAAATGTTTGACATGATATCCAATAGTTGTTCCGACGCCATATAACCGTAAATAAAAATGTGTTGAGTGTGTCGTGAAATAAACCATTTCCTTCGTTTCCAATAGCCCCTGCGCGTGCTGTAACCTCACCGTGGTGCAGGGGTGTAACATTCTCTTTGACAATGGCCAATACAGCACAAATCCCCTTGTTGTTTTCGAGATATAAATGAAAATTTGAGTAAAAGTCAGTATCTATCTGTGATATTTGTATTTTTGCAGTTCTTTACACTGTTTTTATTTAAATATTGAATTTTTATATTGATGTTGATCATCACTTTATTTGTTTGCATTACCATAGTTTGACACCCAATAGCCGATGTATTTTTCGTGCTGGGGTGTCGTTAAACATTCATTCATTCATTCATTCATTTCCAATAGTTGGTGATTAATTAATCAATGTGTTCTGGTGATGTCGTTACACAAAAATAAACTGTTCTGTTCCTCGTGGTAGTGAAAGCGTTGCACCATTCTAGAAAAGCTTCTTCAATAAATGTTTTTAAATAAGTTTTGTATAAGCATTGACCAGTGGTGTTATTTTTTTAAAAAGTATATGCTCTTTACTGCTTATACAGGCATGTGGTATCTGTTTAAAAAAATAAAAGCTGAAATGATAGTTAAGAAGCTGAAATTTCTATACTGTATCAAAATAAAGGTATTTTTGTTAGCATTTCAGATCAAATCCAATCTACTTTGTGATAACAACTGTACACACCAAAAAGCTTAAATTTTTTATAAAAGCTGAAAAATCACATCTCTGGTTTATGTTGTGTTAGGTATCGTAGTTTCATCAAGGTTTTGTCTTAAACAGTTTTACCACGGCTCCGTACACTGTGTTTTAACCCCACAATATATGTTTATAAATCTTAATCTGACGTACAATATCCAATAGCCGATTTTTCTTTGTTCTAGGATGTCAATAAGCATTCATCTATTCTAAATTTGGACATGCTTAACGCTTTTTGAGGTGCTCAAACAAATAAAATGTCATTGAAATCAATAAAATTGCTGGGGGTTTTGTGGGGTTTATTGGTAGTGGTAGCACTTTTCTATTACCATGACCACTATGTCTTTTAATGACCCCCAGGGAGAAAGTCAATACATTGACATTTCAAATCAATGAATGTGTTGTAAAAACCAACTAACATGCTGATTGTTTACCAATAACGTTATGATGACAATGGCCCATCGATCACTGAGCAGGTCATGTTGTCGTCTGCGCAACGGAGAGATAGGATGAGTTCGATTGGACACTTTGTGATGAGCTCCTGTCATTGTAAAGACGCAAGCGTTCACGTGAAACATCACCAAAACAAACACCGACATCCATGACAACATCTCGCTGGCGTAACCATGACAAGTTTTGTCAGTATAATATACATAAAAAGTCGATGTTATGGGATTCACTTCTCGCAGCAACCACGTTACGGTCTTGGTGAGAAACCTGTCTAGAGTAGAGCCCTCTTCAGCTTGGTTTAAAAGATCCAACCAATCATGGTAGGGTGATCATTTTACTTCTGAATCTTCCAATAATATGATCTTTCAAGAGCTTCCATTCTTCTTCTTATTCTTCTTTTACTTCCTCTTCTTTTTTGTTGTTGTTGTTGATGTTTTTAGGGAAGGAGATGGTGTGTGGGGGTTTTTTAAAATGTTTTTTTGGTGTGTGTTTTTTATTGTTTTTAAATCTTGCAATTTGTGGTACTAATATTCTATGAATGTCTATGAAAAAATAACGAAGCTCTATAATTTACTTAGAATTTTTTTAATTTGGATATATTTCTTTAATTTTAATATTAAAAGAAGAGATAGTAGGGGTTGGGTTTTTGGGTTTTTTTTTTAACGACGCCACTAGAGTACATTGATGTTTATCTTATCATCGGCTATTGGACGTCTTCCACATGGTCATTCTGACACTGGTTTTTTAGAGGAAACCCGCTGTCGCCACATAGACTACTCTTTTACGACTGGCAGCAAGGGGTCTTTTTTGCGCTTCCCACAGGCAGGATAGCACAAACCATGGCCTTTGTTGAACCAGTTATGGATCACTGGTCGGTGCAAGTGGTTTACACCTACCCATTGAGCCTAGCGGAGCACTCACTCAGGGTTTGGAGTCGGTATCTGGATTAAATATCCCATGCCTCGACTGGGATCCGAACTCAGTACCTACCAGCATGTAGACCGATGACCTAACCACGACGCCACCGAGGCCGGTAGATAGTAGTTTGGTCTAACGATTAAACATTCACAATCCTCAGGGTTGTCACCCCAATA
This sequence comes from Gigantopelta aegis, assembly GCF_016097555.1. NCBI lineage: Eukaryota > Metazoa > Mollusca > Gastropoda > Neomphalida > Peltospiridae > Gigantopelta > Gigantopelta aegis. Next base: position 60,383,156 of record NC_054707.1, on the reverse strand, counting down.
CATGAGTTATATATGGTTTTAAAGCCTACCAAGAGACATGATCGGAAACTTTATTGCTTGTTATAATTTATTGCTTTAAAAACACACCAATCGCTAGGCGCGATACGAAAACGTCAGTGATGTATCTAATTAAAGGGACATTCCTGAGTTTTTCTGCATTGTAAGATGTTTCCGACTAATAAAATAGTTCTACGATTCAACTTACATATTAAATATATTTTCTTGTTTAAAATATCAGTGTCTGTATATTCAATGTGTTTCTGGTCGTCTTAATATTTGTAAGAATCCCAAACTGGAATTTGTCTTCAAATAATTTCGTACGTACGAAAAAAACTATATTTTAGGAAATAAAATGAAATTTAACCTTTTACAAATATTAGAACGATCAGAAACACATTTAATATACAACCAATAATATTTGATGCAGAAAAATATATTTGATTGATATTGCAGCAAACTCGGGAATGTCCCTTTAAGTCAAATTATTTATCCACGCGAAGGCTTTGAGAAATTTTTTATTCCAATAACCGGGTCTGGTCTAACGAATATTATGACGCAATTTACGTGTGTGGTTTAGTTTAGATTTGTTGAATACAGAAACGGCGTGTCAGTTAATCTTCTTAGTGTGAATTCGTGATCAATCTGTATTTCAAATTTATATATAGCAAGCGCGAGGGTAGATGGATCTGAGTCAAACCAATATGCCAATCGTATGTTGAGCAGTCACTAAAATGAAGGTTCAAAATGTCATTCATTTTGTAGTTCATTGTACTAAAGTACCCTCGTAAATGAGATGGATACAAAATAGAGGTATCCGCATACATATTTATATATTTAAAATTTAAATTTTGAGTGTAAATTACATCGTTAAAGACCCACCTTAAAAACTATGTTGGTCTGGAGTACTTTTGGTTGGAATCTACAGCTTCTTCCTTTGAATACTCATTTCTGTACACACGACATGTGGTGTTTCCGACTGCCCCGATGTTTATAGAAGCTCGTAGGGCGTAGGCGGTTTCGACCGTAGGATGGTTTAAGTTTGTTCTGGGACCCCCCCCCCCTACACCCCCCCCCCACCCCCCCCCCCCCTCGATTGGTGACACTGAAGTTCCAGATAGGGACAGTGTTCCTTCTTGATTTACCCAATAAATAATCCTGTGAGGCTTGAGTCCAATCTTCCCCCGTGTCCTCCCTAGGGCTAAATTATATTTGTTTAAGGAACGCCCGATCAAAAATAGCGCATGCTATAAATTATTTAAATAGTATGTTAAGGGATAGGAATATTATTGTTAATTTATTATTTTAGATTGCGCTTTCTAAATTTGATATATTTGTTTTTAGTAAAATCCCATTTCCCCCATTAATGTAAATATTCAAAATTATGCCCTTAGTATTTCTGTCCCGGGTCGGATCGCTGGCTATCCAGAAACCGGACCCGGGATGGAAACGCCTGAAACCTTAGTGGTATAGGGGCATGCAAAAATACTCTTAAGTCTAAGCATAGAAGCTCAAATTGGTATTTTTAGTTGAACTTTTGGCGCGCTACAAAATCTGAATAAAACTGAGCTTTTGGGTAATTACTTATTATAAGTGTTTACAAGTACAATGTATATTATATTTTTTGAATCGTCGGCCTGTTGGCCATTCAAAACTTCAACAGATCGACAGAATATAAGGATTTATTCATTTCCAAATTAGAATACTTTGGGTTGAGACAATCTAAACCTTGGTTGATTAAACAGATATTTGTATGCTATACTGTATACATGTATACTCTTTGATAGTCCACATTTCAGTATCATACTTGTACAAATTTAACGTATTATTAGTAAATATGTAAAACAAAATCCGAATTTTATAGAAGTTGTAATAAAACTTAACTGAAATTTAAAAATCGATTCACAAATAAACAAACCATTTTGTTGTCATGTCTATTTATTTATATTTTAATAATGAGCGCATTTGGTACTAAATATGAAGAGAGACAATTCTGATATATAGAGCAGTAGGGTGGATGAGGGTGGGTATTCCTGTCGGCCCCATTAACTCTAATTTTCTAACCATCCATCCATCCATCCATCCATCCATCCACCATTTCCCTCCTCTAAAGAAACAAAACAGAACACTGACAATATTTAATCAATCGCCTTTAATTAATAACAATAACGATAAGTGAGACAGCGGTTCTGATCAATACCCAGCTCAGAAGACTCACCATTAAGTCACGGTTTGTTTGTCAGACGCTGATAGTGGAGGATTCTGTTGCATATCAACAATAAAAGAGTTTTACTAAAAATCCATAGTGGCAGGAGACACTTAGTGCAGTGCTACTGATGCATATCACTATTGTTCTGTTCATCAAACAACTTTTTTTTTTCTTTCCAGGCAAGATAAATAAGTATGTACTTTTTAAAACGTGCAAAACAGAAAATCGAATTTGTTCTCTTTAATTTCAGTTTCATAATGTGTGCGCGTGCGCGCACACGTGTTTATAAATGTATAATGTACAGGTATATATGTATGTATGTATTGATGTATAAATATCTATATATTGTATGTATGTCGAGGTTGACTGTTGCATACACAGATATTAACACACTGGCGCAGGGGATAATTAAATCCTTTCTGGCCTCACAATTTGTCCCATGCCGTCGCTGGGACTCGAACGTGTGGCACCGAATCTCCTGCAAATTGCAAACTAACCACGATGCGCTCTGAGCTATTGAGGCATCCATAAAAAGGATGCACGGGGCCGACAATCTACGCGATCTATCCCGCTTACGTGCATGAAACAGTAGGCAGACCTGGCACTGGCTGGTATGTATTTCTGTATGCATATCCCTATATTGTATGTATGTCGAGGTTGACTGTTACTTATATAGATATTAACGCACTGGCGCAGGCGATAATTAAATCCATTCTGGCCTCGCATGCATGTATGTATGTATCTATGTATGTATGTATCTATGTACATGCATATATGTGTGTCTATGTATTTGCAGACACAAACACAGTTATACACTAGACACACACACACACACACACACACACACACACACACACACACACACACACAAACACACACTGACACGCAAACACGTACATAAACGTTATTCCTTTGTTTTCTCAGAGAGAGTGCATCAGCATACATATTGGCCAGGCCGGAACTCAGATCGGCAATGCATGCTGGGAACTGTACTGTCTGGAGCACGGTATTCAGCCGGACGGCCAGATGCCGTCAGACAAGACGATTGGCGGAGGGGACGACTCGTTCAACACGTTCTTCAGTGAAACCGGCGCCGGCAAGCATGTGCCCCGGGCCATCTTCGCCGACCTGGAACCTACAGTCATTGGTAAGACATGACGTCGGCACGTTATCTCCCCTGTTCCATCCACTGAGTCCTCCCTCCATTACCACCGATGCTGCTCGTCTGGTGGTGATATTTTCTATACTAATGTGGTAAGGGCTGTAGGAAAGTACATCTAAAAAGACCTCTTACTACTAGCTTATGCAGCGGTTAGGTTGCATCTTATGTTATTCTCTGTCAAGACTGTACCTGAATAGGGTTTTCTGTTTTGCACTCATTTATAAGCGTTATTATATTATGTTCTGGACATGTACCCCATACACCATAGTGCATTTGGACAGATCTCCCTCTTAAAGGGACATTCCTGAGTTTGCTGCATTGTAAGATGTTTCCGACTAATACAATATTTCTATGATTAAACTTACATATTAAATATATTTCTTGTTTAGACATTTTAGAAAATAAAATGAAATTTAACCTAGTAAATTTTTTAGAACGATCAGAAACACGTTTAATATACAGACACTAATATTTTATGCATAAAAATATACTTGATATGTAATTACAATCGTTAAAAAGTCTCTGTTAGTCGATAACATGTTTAAAATTGCAGCAAACTCAGCAATGTCCCTTTAACGACCAGTTTCCCAGTAATTTCCCACCAAAGGCCAGGTGTCAAAATAATCAAGCTAAACTTCAAACAGCTGCAGTTTAAAATGTGTCGAGGCGTCATTAAAGAATTATTCCTTTCTTTTATGCACAACATCCCCATTACTTACAAGGGACCAGACATTAACACAAGTAGTTTTAGTCCAGCAGCCGAGGAGATTAACTTAGTTTTGTCCGTTGTTGTTTTTATGAGCGGGATTTAACTGTCGGTTGAGGTACTTGCGTCACAGGATCGAACCATCGATTGTCTTTTTTTTTATTCGTTCCAACCAGTGCATCACAGCTGGTCAAGGACTGTGGTATGTGCTTTCTTGTCTGCTGGAAGGTGCATTTAAAAGATCCCTAGCTGCTAATGGAAAAATGTAACGGGTTTACTCTGATGACTACGAGTCAGAATAACCAAATGTTTGACATCCAATAGCTGATTATTAATTAATCAATGTGCTCTTGTGGTGTCGTAAAACAAAACAAACTTTAACTTTTAAATTTTTATTAGTTTTCATTATTCATCTCTAGCAGGTGGGTGTAGAGTTTTGACCTTTGGGGAAATTGAGAGAAAATCCAAGATGGCCACCATGAAAATCAACTTATTCACGTATCTTTACAACCAAAAGAGATAAAAACCATGACTTAACGGTCTTTTTATGTTTTCTAAGGGGAATACGATTCTACCATCTAAATGACAAAACATAAATTTTTACTTTTTAGATGAAGTTCGTACTGGCACGTATCGTCAACTGTTCCACCCGGAGCAGCTGATCAGCGGGAAGGAGGACGCCGCCAACAACTACGCCCGCGGCCACTACACCGTCGGCAAGGAGATGGTGGACGTCGTGCTCGACAAAATCCGCAAACTCGCCGATGCGTGCACAGGTCTTCAAGGCTTTCTTATATTCCACAGTTTCGGCGGAGGCACTGGATCCGGGTTCTGTGCCTTGCTCGTGGAACGCCTCTCCATCGACTACGGCAAGAAGTCCAAGCTGGAGTTCGCCATCTACCCCGCGCCCCAGATCTCCACGGCTGTCGTAGAGCCTTACAACTCAATCCTGACGACCCACACGACACTGGAACACACCGATGTGGCCTTCATGGTGGATAACGAAGCCATCTACGACATCTGTCGCCGGAATCTGGACATCAGCAGGCCGACGTACACGAATCTGAATCGACTAATCAGTCAGATCGTCAGCAGCATTACGGCGTCACTGAGGTTCGACGGCGCCCTCAACGTCGACCTGACCGAGTTTCAGACCAACCTGGTGCCTTACCCTCGAATCCACTTCCCTCTGGCCACCTACGCGCCTGTCATCTCGGCCGAGAAAGCGTACCACGAGCAGCTGACTGTGGCTGAGCTGACCAACGCCTGCTTCGAGCCGGCCAACCAGATGGTCAAGTGCGACCCTCGTCACGGGAAATACATGGCCTGCTGCCTGCTCTACCGAGGTGACGTTGTTCCCAAGGACGTCAACGCCGCCATCGCCACCATCAAGACCAAGAGGACCATCCAGTTCGTCGACTGGTGTCCCACTGGGTTCAAGGTCGGGATCAACTACCAACCACCCACCGTGGTTCCTGGAGGCGACCTGGCCAAGGTCCAGCGAGCTGTTTCAATGCTGAGCAACACGACCGCAATTGCCGAGCCGTGGGCTCGTCTGAATCACAAGTTTGACCTGATGTACGCCAAGCGCGCCTTCGTACACTGGTACGTCGGTGAGGGTATGGAGGAGGGGGAGTTCTCGGAGGCTCGCGAGGATCTGGCTGCCCTGGAAAAGGACTATGAAGAGGTGGGAATGGAATCGACGGAGGGTGAAGCTGAAGATGACAACGATGAATACTAGAGAAGAGCGAATATCGCACAGAACCGAAGATGAACAATTACCCTTTCCTTCTCGTCGTCTATAAAATACACAGTCTCCAACTTTTATAAACCTATGTAAACAGGGTTGGCTTTTTTTCGAATATAAATTTTTGCACATCGAATGTGTTTTTGTCATTCTGATGCTAGTAGAGAGCCAAACATTTCAAAACATATAAGCTATTTACACCAGATCTGTTTATGGACAGTGTTTTTAACCAATGGCAATTAAAATCCACTCGCATGTCCGGTGACCCATTTTGGCAGTACACTTGCTAACTTACAAATAAGTCATTTGACCATTACAATACACAACAGGAAAAAATATTATTTTTTATATTTATTTGGCCATAAACATGTTAAAGTATTAAGCTAGACATTACTGCAGAATACAATGTGGTAGAGAGTAACAAATAACTGTTTAATTAAAATGCTTACGACTTTTAAACAAAACTAAATTCAGATGTTAACAAGTGTAACATGTACTGATTAAAATGTAAGTAATAAGTTTGTGTATGAACAACATGTTAATATGATAGTCCAGTCAATTTATGAATAACCCACAACAAATTGCAACAGAAATGATTTCTTCGCCATTCATCTCAGAAAGGCTAAAAAGAAACAAATAAAAAGTCCTCCTAACCCCAAGTTGTGGAACAGTGCCTAATTTGCATAAATCAAATATGGCCGCCATAATGTTGGTCATAATGCAAATTTTTACCAAAATTCCACTTCTGGGAGTACTGCTAAAGCAATACATGTCCCCTACCAGGCCCAACAATTTGCCAACCCTCCTAAGTCCAATGACCAAACTTGTTCCTGAACAGCATATGATAAATCAAGACATAAGCTTTCAGCACAATATCCTGAGACATTCCAAAAAACTGGACCGGAAAACAAATATTTGAATCTACTAAGGTCAAGGGCCATAACTCAAAAATGGGTAATTTGCCATGAATAAATCTGTTGCTATTTTAACACTATTTGACCAATGGGCCTACAGTTTTCATTGAATGTGGCAGATATCATTGGGGGGGGGGGGGGGGGGGGGGGGGGACCTAGCTTTTGGCATCGCATGGGGTTTTGTTTACTTACAGTTTTGAATATGTTGCTATTTTAACAATATTTGACATATCTACCTACAAGTATTACTAAAAATGGCAAATATATATAAATGCATTATCAGCGCATACTTTGCCACTCTTTACTGAAAGAAATCTGTTGATACAATCTAACACAAACATTTCCACTGCTAAAATAAACATAATCGTCTGCATGTTGACCATAAGGTTATTGTAGAATGTCTAAACAATTAAAGCTGATAGTGTACTTGGCATAGTATAATGGAGATACGGCATTTTTGGAATTGCATTTAGGTCTATTTTTACCTATAGTCAGTTTAAAGACAGCAATCATATGTATGTAGTGTTGTTTCACACATATGAATATTATAATATTTGGTAATCTTTTATAATGTATTCATCATATGATTCATCATCTTCCTGCAGGCTTGTGCACAACTCTCTGCACTGTCCACATCTAGTGGAACAACTCCGCCCGTTCTTCCTGCAGAAACACTCTCTGGTATTATATCCCATTTTGCAATTACACCTAACAGTCTCCAACAGTGATGTTGGGGCTGGTCCGTCGTTTGTTATGACTGACATGCATTTCCCTCCTTTGTTCGTACCATTCCCAATCCTATTATTTTATGCAGTCTCCGTGTGCCACCCACTGTTGTACTTGCATGCATACATGCATGCTGTGAACTTGGCACTTCATACATGATGTACATTGTACTTCTGCCTACTTATGGTGAAAACTTTGAAGTTGGGTATTAACTATTTTATGTCTTGTCTGATTTGTTTGTGACTGCTTCAGTGCAAGTCATGTTTATATATATCTTAACATATGTTATAATAATGCATACCGATGGATGATCGGACAACGACGACCATACAGTGCCAGCAAGATGTTTGTCAGTCATCGAGTAAAAAGCTTTGGCACTTTACTTCGCTCAACAACATATTCGCTGAAGAGCAGAATCGAAACAACTTCAAACGACCTACTTGCCCACCTGCGGTGTACAAATGTGTACGTCAAATCTGTATGTGTAAATCGCTGGCACAAGCTACTGTATATTATGTAATCAGTGTGTATGTGATGTTTAAATATGTTCTATGGATGACTGATCTGAAACAAAAATCTATTAACAGAGTTTGACACTTGATTATTCTTTCATTTCAATGTCAATGTACAGACAATTATAAAATTTACGCAAAACATTATCAAATAACCAAATGAATTTAACACAACCACCCCCCCCAAAAAAAAAACCCGACAAAAAACAACAACAAAAAACCCACACAAAAAACCTAACAGTTTTAGAACATTTAGTTTATACACCGTAAAAAATAAACATGAGCTCATATTCCAGCACACAATACAAGTTGCAATAAAAAATATAATATAACTTAAAAGTTAAGTTAAATATCTTTTTATGTCAAACTGTTAAAATATTTTGCTAAATGTGATAACTAACTACAGTAGTATAAAATACATGACCAACTAGTTGACTAGAAAAAGGCCATTTATTGGTGATATAATAAATGACGAGAACTGACAATATTCATATACATATCTATCTAGTTGCATAACATCAGTATATGTAATAAATAAATTTGACACTATTATCACTAATAAATTCAAAGACGCCACCATATTGTGAACCTCACAATATACCCAAATAACTTTTAAGTTCATCATCATCTTCAGATAATCCGGACGAGGGCGCGATGTGCCCGTGTTTCTAATGACTACGGAGGCATACTTTTCCGACATAAAATAAAAACTAGATGTCCTGAAATACAGTTCCCTACATTCTACAAGTAAAAGGGGCGAGACGTAGCCCAGTGGTAAAGCGCTCACCTGATGCGCGGTCTGTCTGGCTATTTCTGGTATATGAGAGGCGGTGGTATATGCTATCATGTCTGTGGGATAGGACATATAAAAGATCCCATGCTACTAATAGGACAATGTAGCAGGTTTCCTCTTTAAGACTATATGTCAAAATGACCAAATGTTCGACATATAATAGTCGATAATTAATAAATCAATGTGCTCTAGTGCTGTCGTTAAACAAAACACACTTTAACTTTAACTTTAAAAGTAAAATTCATCATGACAAATGCTGGTAAATGTAAAACATTTTAAATGTATATTCGTTAAATATATAGACGCCTCAGTAGTGCTGCCCCGGAAAACGTGGCACGAAGTGATAAGAAAGGAATGTAGGAATGCACCGTAGATTCATTAGTCCAATTATAATGGACATGTCGCAAACGATTTCCGCAAGAAATTATATCACAAACGTTACAAATATATAAAACAAATTCAACTTTTAAACATTTATAAATAGGACTAATTTTAAGGCCAGCTAAATTCCCACCTCTATTTTATGATATGTAATACTAACGTGAACCTGCCCTAACGTAACGAAAACACACCGGAAACAAGCGTGATGGAACCAGCTCTACACAGCTTAATGTAACTACATTTTGGACTTCGACATATGAGTCTAATAATATATAAGCAAAATATACAAAAATATTGTATTATTGACACCACTAATCCACAAACTAACAAATTACAAAAATATTAAAGGGACATTCCCGAGTTTGCTGCAATTTTTATGATGTTATCGACTAACAGAGACGTTTTAACGATTGTAATTACATATCAAATATATTTTTCTGCATAAAATATTAGTGGCTGTATATTAAATGTATTTCTGGTCGTTCTAATATCTGTACTAGGTTAAATTTCATTTTATTTCCTAATATATATTTTTTTCGTACGTAGAAAATTATTTCAAAACAAAATCCAGTTTGGGCTTCTTACAAATATTAAGACGACCAGAAACACATTGAATATACAGACACTGATATTCTAAACAAGAAAATATATTTAATATGTAAGTTTAAGTGTAGAAATATTTTATTAGTCGGAAACATCTTACCATGTAGCAAACTCAGGAATGTCCCTTTAAAGTTGGCAATAGGCAAAGGTGTTAACGTGCACATTCAGAGCAAGCTGTTGTAACGCACGCCTCTCTTGTCCAGGACAGGAAAGGATGGGGGTGAAGGAGGGACCGCCTGCACTGGCAGGTGCAAGGGAGCACCAGCAGTCCAACCAAGTTGGTAGCAGGCGGAGGGTGGAATGGTGCTATGTAATTTGGAGCGTCCCGTAGGATTAAGCCAAAGAGAAAAGGTGCGCATTTTCGTGAGGAAAAGTTGGCGCAATTTTGATGGTCGTTCTGAATGAAAACGTTAGAGAGCAACATATAGGTTTTGATTTTAGTTGGCCGAGAGTAGCTCATATTAATGTATTAAATATATTCTTTAAATACCCACAATATTACCGTAAACCTGTCAAACAATAACTTCTAAATTTTACTTATCTAATGGAATGAATGAATGTTTAACGACACAGCATATATTATATACACAATGTTTTAGTGTGGGCTTAGTAGGCTGGTTGAGTTGCAAAAACAGATATCAGTCATTCCATCTGGCCACAAATGTTTTATTTTTAGTACAGTATGATGTTCTTTCTAAAATACAATATTTGTGTACAGTACGTTTAAGTTGCTCAAAATGAAAACATTTCTTTGTGAATTTAGAATGAAATATAAACTGGTTTACCATAATAATAATAATAATATTTAATATTTAGGTTTTTTTTGCCAAGATGAAAATCGTTCAGAGACAAAAATAAGAGTGGCTATCCTTATCCATTCTTGCAACCTTTTAAACAATAACCTGCACAATAAAATAATAAATACAAATATGATTCAACTGACTCATTACAGAATCTAGTTTGGAATAGATATTAGTTTAATATCAAATAAAAACATATTTGTTGGAAGAATTATTTTAATTATTTGTTAAATATCGAGTTGACAAAAAATCGACATTTGTTAAGGCATGCATCAATCATAACATTTATAAGACATTTGTTATGGAACGCATCAATCATAACATTTATAAGACATTTGTTATGGAACGCAACAAACATAACATTTATAAGACATTTGTTAAGGCATGCATCAATCGTAACATTTATCTTTCACTGTTTAAATGTATTTTAAATATACAGTTAAGTAATATAATCGCCACGTATATTGTATTTACATAGAAGAGGGCTTCGTAAGTGGTCAAACGTGTCTGATTCTTTTGTTCTTTGTACAATAAAATATGTTTTCAATCAATCAATCACAACATTACACGGTAAACAAAATGGCCACTTCAGGATCCTATCAAATAGTTCGTGAACGTTAGCGAAACGTTAGCTGACTGAACTTGGGGCAGATGTACGCAAAATGTGAGGCATCTTTCTCCATCGCTGATACCTGTCTAGAGTACAGATTACAGAACTTGTTAAGTTCATTATTTGCATTTAAAAGACACATTTATCAGCAAAAACATGAACATACATTGACGCTGCAATATTTGAAATATTCCACAAAATATGAGAAGTCAGGCATCCGTTTGCCCACTCTTGCATACGTCTGTGATGGATGCAATGTGGATCAATGGATTCCTGCCCCGAGTCAAGAGTCAAACCCCCGATCTTATCGGAAGCCGGACTCGGATAGGCGTGTTCGAAACCATAGGGGTATATGGACACGTTAAATTCCTAGTCAAGTCAAGTCAAGTGGATCAATGAAGCATTGTATATCAAATACCATGGTATGTGTTGTCCTGCTTGTGGATGGTGCATACAAAAGATCCCTTGTCAGAATTACCAGTGATTAATACATCTATGTTCTTTACAGATTCCGTTAAACAAAACAATCCCCATCGCTAACCACAGGTGATACATGAAACGAAACTCGCCTAGTTATTAGTTCCAGTAGAGTTACCTTCTTCTAGTGTTTCAGCTATTGAATTTAATTCACACTCTTTTAAACCTCGAATAAGTGCTTCTTTAGTTGCCAACGTTCCTTCCTTTCGTTCCCAAACGGAGAACATTTCATAAGCTTGCATCTGCAAATCAACATGATGACGATTCACACAATGATCGATATCCTTCGTCAACAATCCCAGAGCCAGCGCTAGACGCTGCCAGTTAGACCCAAGTTCAGCGGAGACCTTTTTAAAAACTGCCAAAAGTTCGCCTACAAAGCAAACAAAACAAAGATATATCACTGAACATGGCAGCACAAATTAATTTTAAAAATAATATTCTGCATGTTACTTCGTTGAATAACAGAGTACTATCAAAATGCAGGTGAATCTTAAATAGTTGTGTAGGAACTAAACGACAATGCTAATTTCGGCGCATTATCTTATATATTGGTGCATGTGTATACGTGCCAAAAAAACCCCTAAAAACCCAACAACCCTGCTGAATATGGAATTGTCTGAAAAGCAAGGGATCTGTAGTTTTAATATTTGACTCTCATTACTAAATGGATATTGGCCACATTCAGTGAAAATTGTAGGCCCATAGATCGAATATTGTTAAAATAGCAACAGATTGAAAATAGTAAGTAAAAAAGACTCGACGCCAAAAGCTACTTATTTATTTACCATTGTTTACAGCACGGCTTTATTGGCGGATAATATACAAAAGGACAACATAGAAGAGAAATGGCAAGAAATCACGTTGGAAGAAAGAAAAAAAAAGAATTCTTCATGGAAACACATTTAAGGGCTGTTTGCGAGTAAGACGGTGGAGATACTGAAGAGCCGTAGCTAGCAGTTACGACTCCCCCCCCCCCCCGAAAATCCGGAAAAAATTATAGAAACTTAAAGAATATTCTCTTCTTAACTGTTTAAGGAGTTTTAGACTATTAACTACTCAGTTGCCCCCCCCCCCCCCCCCCCAAACAAAATCCTAGCTACGGCCGTGCACTGACCAATTTTTCAAGTAAACAAAGGTAGATAACTTAGCGTTTGGCGTAGCATTGTTTTACTTTAAAATTTTAATCTGTTGTTAATTTAACAATGTTTGACCAATGGGCCTACAATTTTTACTGAATGTGGCAAATATCCATATAGTAATGAATGTGAAATATTAAAATTACAGGGCCAATACGTCTTAGACATTTCATTATTCAGTAGGATTATAGTGTTTTGGGGGACACTTAGCTTTTGGCGTCTCATTTGTTGACGTAGAAGTTTAAATCTGTTGCTATTTTAACAATATTTTACCTACGGGCCTATAATTTTCACTGAATGTGGCAAATATCCATATAGTAATGGATGTGGAATAACAGAGTTACTGTCCTATAATAATTCTATATTCAGTGGGGTTATTGTTTTTTGGTGGACACCCGATATATACCATCAACATCCCAAACAACATTCGGATAACGACAAAAACATAAATTCCATAGTTATTATTATTATACATTTTTATTATTATACATTTTTAAGTCACGGTACGTGGAATAAAATATATTCCAATCAGTTAACGTCAATAATCAACAACGTGGACGTAAAGCGAATCCATATAATAAACAAAAGTGTAACACCATCCAGTAAACTGGAAAGTGTGTGTGTTACGATTCTGTGTTCAGAGACATGTGTTTGAGAAAACAAACCGAATGGAATTTGATGCCTACCGCAGTTGGGGACGTCGACCACTCACGCACGCGCGCACACACACACACGCACCCACGCGTAGCCATAAATCTGAAGAAAGAAAACGTCGCTCGTTTTAAGTCAACACCAGGGCCCGTGCTTATAACACTTTTAGTCTATAGTCCGTCCCATCATTGTATAAAAACATTTTTTGGGGGTAAATAACTTATGTATGCAATTTACAAATCAATCGGCTCGGACATAAATAATTTGTAGTAAATTACATAGTATGAATAAAATGCGATGGCCGTGGGACGGACGATAGACTCCATCTTAAATGAAGGAAGGAAGGAAGGAAGGAAATGTTTTATTTAACGACGCACATAACACATTTTATCCATCTTAAATGACGTCACACGCAAGCAATGTATATGGCGTTGCCATTACGATACCGTATCAGCGCCATACCTTCTGTATTTAATGTTTTGTCAAAACAGCTTATAGTAACGAGCGTTATTTAGTGAAGAACGTACACACGTATTCCAAGACGTTTAAAAGTAAATTTACCTCTTTACCGACGTTCTTACCTTTATATGGCATTAACCCGTGTGACGTATTTGTGCTTGTTGAGATCAATTTGGTGCAGACTTGAAATGAAGGTTCTTTATTTCCTGACGCTGATAGTCCTGCCAAGTCTGTACTGGAAAGACTGTTGTGGTAGGCATGTGACTCGGCATTTATAACTCTGCCGTCAACAGTTCTTACTATCTCTTTCTGATACAAACTCTGCACAGCCACTACCTGACTGGCTGGGTTATCCGCCATTGTTGAACCTGTCACTGTCTGTGTGGTTTTTTGCATCAAAGTGGTACATGTAGAATTCTGGGTTTCGGTTTCAAGGTTTCCATCTTCAGGAGTAGTATTTGAAATGAGTGCGAACTTTTCGGTTTCGCTGAAACATTTTGAAATGTGCTGCACCAACATTCCAGACTGGGTGTGCACGGCGACTTCTGTGGATGAAGACATGCTTTCACCCATGCACTGCATATCATTTTTCATCTTGAATCCATCTTTAAATACATTTGTTTGATGGACATCTGCTAATTGTATTCCCTTGGGAATAGTTTCTCTTTCATCAAACTGCTGTGTACTCTCTGGCATCGAATCCCCTTGGGCATCATCTGCGAAACATTCAAAACAATGCTTTATTATCTAGCAAAAAGTTTGTTCTAGCAAACGTAGATCGCCATAATGATCAGGTCAAAACGTATAATTAATACATTTTTCTATAATGAATAAAAAACCAAAACAAAAAATCACATCAACCTGCCCCCCCCCCCCCCCCCCCCCAAAAGAAGAGAAGAAGTCCGCCGTGAACTTAAATAATGACAAACTATGCCTCAAGATATTGAGTTGAAATATTGTGTATAGCCTTATTATGTACTGTTACAGATCAAGTTTGACTTTCGTGGCGAGTTACCCATTTTTCTCAGAGTTCTGGCGCTTGAACTTACCCAGTTCGTTAAAACAAAATATTCTAAAAACATACGTCAGTTAGAATAATGTTACCTACAACAGTCAGTATGTAAAAACTGCATGCTATATTGACACTGTTTTGACAGTTGTGGTTAATGATAACTGAATTACAATTTAATGCATATAACAATGCATGCAATATTACTGACAGTTTTCACAATAATGATAAAATTCTGTATTACAATTTAATACACTCCTACCTCTATATTAGTAATTATATACAGTGACAATAAATTTCTCTGTGCAACCATAGGCGTACGGGCTCCCATTTTTGTAGGGGGGTGGGGGCAGGTTGGTTTTTCCCCGAATTAAACAAAAATTCCCGAATGGAAATACATGGTAAAAAAATCTCAGGTTAGCATATTTTTCCCGAAAATCTTATATAATTTTTGCCCGAATTTGAGGTTTTGCTCCAGCACGGGGGGGGGGGGGGGAGGGGGGGGGAGGAGGAGGAGGGGGGGGGGGGCAATGGTTTAAACAGAAAGAAAACCCCACAACGAATAAAAATAAAATTTCGACCATCAAAATTGTTTTCTTAATTTTTGTGCAAAAAATAGATGTAAACATCACATTTGAGTGATCAACTTATTATTTCTATGTGGTTTATTTATACATTTGTAATTAGAAGAAAAAAAAATTGCAAATGGTGTAAACTGTAATATAATAAAAAATTTACACATTTTCATTATAAAAGTGTTTGCAATCTAAATTCTAGA